>NC_051274.1:27652604-27735104 GCF_015220745.1 Sebastes umbrosus
GCCATGAGTTGTTGTAAGTGTACAGTGCGTAAAGTGTGTGTGTACGTGGGACGTGAGTGGTGAAGCAAGAGAGAGAGAGAGAGCGGCGGCGATTGGAGCGAGTAACGTTATCGACTCCGGCCCAATCAGGAAAAGTTAACAGTGTTTGGTTTGTCCGTTCTGGGCTACTGTAGAAACATGGCGCCGCAACATGGTGGACTCTGTGAAGAGGACCCGCTCCGTATGTAGATATAAACGGCTCATTCAAAGGTAACGAAAACACAACGATTCTTATTTTCAGGTGATTATACACTAAAGAAAACATACCTATAAATATTATATTCCATTTCTACCAATAGATCCCCCTAAATGTTACACACTGTTCCTTTAAATAGAGTCCATGTAAGTAATCCATGGATCCAAAGTCCTACGGAACAGCATGAGCTACTTCTCAAGGCATAGGTCATTTTTTCCAAAGGAGCACATGAATTAATCCACTGAGTAATATTTGGGGGATCCTCATGATCCCACTAAGATGTGATGCATCTTTCGGCAGCTGTAATAGCTAGACTAACAATACCCTTTATGCTTTGGAAGGGAAAATTCACCCTGGTCAAGTCCTCCAACAGGATGATGAAGAAATGTATCTAGTTTTGATTTAGCAGCTTGGAGTCTTCCAACCTTGTAAATGAGACACACTTTAACAGCAAGATATCACATGTTTTATTTATGGATATACTGAAAGTGCATATTTGGGCTATACTGTATATTAGATAAGGCATATGCCAACAAAACCTCAAATATACAGTTGGAGGTTTTCTCTCAAGAATAACAGAGATATCTAATCATCCCATGTCCGAAATGTTTTGTGCAGTATGCGGTTGCTCCCAGTTTTCTTATCAATATTTTTTCTTTACTTTCTAGTAGTGGAGGCTGATATTGCTCTGATTCCCCCTTTTAGCTTTAGTCACATCATCCAGTAGACATCCTTGCATGAATATTTTGTTATAGCTTTTGATTGGGATGAAATTTATCTTGTTTTGATTCAGTATTTTAGAGACTCCCAACCTCATAAATAAAGCATACTTTTCAAACATGTCATCAAATGTCTTATTTATGGATATATACTAAAAGTGCATATTTGGGGTATAAGGCAAATGATATAAGACAATTTTCAGGGATTTACAGATATATCTAATCATACCATGTCTGAAATGTTTTTGTGCAGTGGATGTTCCCAATTCTCTTAATTTTCTCATTAATATTTTTTTCTTTACTTTGTACTTTATAGTGGAGACTGATAAATGCCTTCAAAATGTCATGTGAAGTTTTGAACATTAATAAATCACTGAGAAAATAATAAAAATACCGTTGTATAATTACTGTAGACAAACGAAACCACGGCGCTGACAGCGGGTAGCCTCCGTCTCATTCCAGTGGTATTGTGCTTCTTGAAATTAAGCTCATGTTTCAAGTAAACACGATGCTAACTGATGAAATAAAGATGTTGCTACATGTCCTCACATGTTTTTTGTATATTTTACAAGACAAACATGTTCGGAAGGATTTTTCCATGTGCCATTCTCTGGTTTCATTATGTGCCACTGCCAGGAACTCTGAAATCGTATCTGTTTTGTGCCATAAAGTGATATAGCAGATTTCTAACAGACTCAGTAATATAAAATGTTGTGTGGAGGCCAGTAGAGGGTGAAGGTTTTTTCACTCAGAACAAACAACACGTTTCACGAGTTAGCAACCACCTGTGATTGAAGATGTTCTGATTGGTGCTTTTGTTGGAGTGAAGAGCTCTCAGCCCTCAGAGGTTCATGATTGGACACTCGTCCAAACTTTTTGAAGGACAAACAGACGTGGGAAAGCAGCAGAAGAGGCCACAGGCATCGGGAAGGTTCAAGAGCTGAATTCATTAATTTGTCAAAGCACCAGCCGTCTTACCATCCTTGTGAATGAGTGTTCCCTGGTTTGTAACTGGAAATGACCTGAGAGAAGAAATGTCTCTTTAACCGCAAGTTTGTGAGAGGAACATGAGGAGCTGGGCTGATTAAACAAACTGAATTTACTTTCTCTAAATCTCCCTGTAAATTCCTCAAGGCCGTTACCAATCAACCAATCAATATGGGATTCAAACATAGTGCTTGCTCTTAACAATCCCACCAAGGATCTCTTTGTGGCTCGCCATCCAAACTCTTAAACATTGTAATTCACTCTGAGAGGAACGCCGTACCTCTCAGAATTCCCTATGTTTAAGACTTGCGGTCCGTCGTCTGATTGAATTGTTCTGTCAGAGCGAAGGACCTTCTTTGCGCCTCACAAAATCCTCCCGGGGATGAATTATGCTCTTCAAGCTGTCAGTGGAGATGAAACGTTAGACCACTTACCAGCATCTTGACATTGCGTCACTTTGACAAATCAGATTGGAGCTCCTTGAGAGGTGATTGGGATTGGCAGGGCAGAAGTTCATGAATTCACAATGTGGGAGGTAGGGCAGATAGAGGATGGAGAACAAGGAGGAGACAGCTGGTGCGTGTGTGTTTGTGTGTGTGCGTGCCTGAGGGTTCATAAATCTTTCATCTTTCTTGGCAAGAAGAGGAGTTGACTTGAGTGGAGACACAGTAAAGGACAAAGTGACTCAGGAAAGTCAGAGTGAGTGGAGAGAGAGCAAGGTAGGAATGTAATACACAAAAAATTGGCAACACACACCTGAGTACCGACATATTTTCATCCCAATTTGTCACATACCAACGCTTTGTCCGCTCGGCGTCACTTTTCGATCGCAGTAAACACATTAATGTTGTGAATTAAACAAAAACGCTTAGGATTAGCCAACAAAACCACCTAGTAGGTTTAGGAAAAAACAACATGGTTGGGCTTAAAATGACTATGTTTTTACAGTGAAAATGTGACTTGACATTGTGAACGTGGGAAAAGAACTAACAGCTGATTATAAAGTGAAAGTGAAACTTAACGCGGGGGACACAAACAGCGGTCTCCTGGATGAAAGCCTCGTGTTTGTTGGACCCATCCACCTCCCCTCCCACCCACTGATGGAAAGCTCGGTGCGTCTCCACCCCTAAAGGGTGCCTAGCGTGGCGGTATCGAATGCCGACGGACATGACAAAGCATCGGGAATGAGAACAGGCTGTGAGTACGAACCGTAAGCTACACTTTGTTAAAAAAAAAAAGCATATAATAAGATTGTAGCACAATAAAGGTTGCACTGCCTCCATTGCGATCAGCGATAAGTGTTAGCTTCATCAATGCCACAAGTAGGCAGGGCGCTATTACATAATTTTCAGTTGAGCTGACTAAGAATGAGCGCAAACGGTAAATGGGCTGCATTTATATAGGGCTTTTCTAATCTGCCGACCACTCAAAGTGCTTTACAACACATGCCAACATCCACCCATTCATACACACATTCATCCAGGGGCTTCAGTGTCTTGCTCAAGGACACTTCGAGGACACTGGAGGAGCCAGGGATCGAACCAGGAAACTTCCGATTACTAGATAACCGCTCTACATCCAAAACGAGGATTTTAAAAGTATGAAAAAGGAATGTACTATGTGTTAGTTAAACTTAAAGTTGGAGGCTTTTGCTTTATGTACTCATATTTAATGTCACAAATTCAATTCTGAGAAAAAATAAGATAAACTTATATAATTCCAAACCAAGGACACACATTATTTGGCCTTTGTTCAGGTTCCTGTCAAATGTTTTCCAGAAAGCCAGATGACTTGGAACAAGTTGCAGTCAAGCTTTACGTAAGGAGCACTTCAGCAAGAACAGTCGAACAAAAAAGCGCTTTCCATCAATTGAAAAAAAAAAAAAAAGAAATCGATTGAGAAAAATACTTTTGCAACAGCTGCTGTCTCTGTGAGCAGAGGGAATGTACTGACCCAATTTCAACACAGCTTTACATATTTGGCCACATACACAGCCGTCTATCTTAGACTGTGTGTTGTTCATTTTATGATTTTTGTTCATTTGTTTGTGTTTCTTTTTGTGATATTATTTACACACAATTACCAAATGCATACAAAGAACCACTCAAGGTATTTCACCAGATGTCTTGGGCCAAGCATCTGTGATGATAATGATCATTTTAAACATCATTCGCTGGTGTTCTGTTTTATTATTTACTCATTTCATTTGTCCCAAGTCATAGGCTGGAAAACGTAATCTTGAAATAATGCTTTGCTTAAGCGAGCCAGTTTAAGGAAAGCATAATGGCGGAGTGGACAGCTGTTTGGATGTGATGAAATAGGGAGGCTAACAAGCCAACATGATTCTTTTTTTAAAATATTCGATTAAAGTTTATGTTACCGGTGCACATATGTGGAGGAGAAGTTACACACCAGATGGACCAACGACCTCCATCACTTGCCTCCATGGATTATTTGGCTTTTCGAGAACTTTATATGCTGTTAGGGATGGCTCATAAAATTTAAGAAATCCCACCACAAACACAGCTGCAATAATTCTCTCCTCCATCTTCCAAGTTTAGGAAATCGAACAAGAAGTCCTGACTGTCATGGTCCCGGCTGTGCCTCTCCCTCATTCCTCGTGTTTCTGAAATTGCCTCCACATTTCCCTCGTTGATCCCCTGTTTGTTCTCTCTCTGTCTGTTTGACCCCCTCCACACCTCGCAATAAATTGTGTTTTGGGTGATCGGATTGCAATCGGATAGAGCTTGATCACATGAAAGTACAGGTGTAAATGCACCCAAAACTCACTGAGGACGGAGCTTCGGTAGTAATCAACAGTGAATATTCTAAGCTTCGGCCGGGTGTGCAGCACGCTCTCAGCACTCCTCCAGTCACTGTAGCAGTGTGACCAGGGAGGAGTTCACCGCCACCGCTCAGTGTCTCTCCTCCTCCTTCTGTGTGTGTGAGTTTAGTTGTACCTCAAAGTCACATTTGCGAGCCCTCTCCCCCTAAATGGCGACCTACTGATGTGTCCGTGCATTACACACCGCCTCTCTAGCAGTGCTTGGCTGCAAACTCGTGCGTAGTGCTGTCTCCGGAGGCTTCCTCTCAGCCCTTTCAGACAGAGCGATCGGATCTCGAGTGTGGACACTGGAGACACATATAAATACCAGGTGTAAATGTAATCAGGTTATATCATATCTAGATACAATCTGGATACAAGATACATTTCAGTGCCAGGTTTCTGTCTGGCCGTGGTACTCCATTCCTGTCCTGCTCCCAACCTGCACACCTGACACCCATCCACTCATCAAGCTCCTGCAGTATATCTACCCCGACACTGCACTCCAGTCTTCGCCAGATCCTTCAGTTCGTCGACATGATACTAAACGCCTCGGCCAAACTAAACTCTAGTTTTCCTTGCGTTTGCTTGAACCTTGTTTAATCGTGTTTCTACCGGTGCCTCAGGTTCATTCCCTGCCTTCCATTCTCTGCCTGCTCTGCTTCACTGTGAGACTCCAGTCCAACTAGTTTGAATAAAACCCACTTTAAACTGTTATCTGATCTTGTCTGAGTTCTGCTTTTGGGTCCAACGATATTAACTGAACATAACAATAACTTTACTCCAGGAAGAACTGTCTAAATGCTCCATGCGCTGCAGTTATCACAACCACCATCATTTGCACAACGGTAAATTTGAACGCTTTAGCCATGCAGCAGGGTTATAGGGTGGCAATGTCATAATAAAAGTGTTATTATATATTTTTTGGTTTATGACCAAATACCTGCAAATCTAATAACTTTCCATCCCAAACTGTAGTTTCTGTTTACTGTAAATGAACTCTTAGTCTTGTTGTTTTTTGCTGTTGTAAGTCAGCATTTCATTTTTTCTTTCTTTCTTTGGTGGGGGGCTGACAAGAAGAAATAAAAACTAACTACCCCTTAAAAATAATTGAGCTGGAATTTGGTATCTACGATAATAAGAGCACGATGTAGAGTTAGGCAAGTTGAATTTTTGCATCTTCATAAAGTTTTATTTCAGAGAAACATTAAAATAAAATTCATAATTTAAACAACAAAAGCCAGATGCTGCTCGCCCATAATGAGGAGAGAGATATGTGACTAGAGTAGTCATATAAGATTCACTGAATATATAGAGATGATAAGTGGAAGTATATCAGAAGTTAAGAGGAGAGAAAAGACACACACACACACACATATATTTGGTCTTAAACACATGTGGTCTGTGCAGTAAAGGGGGACATTTTAATTTGGTTTGGGACCTTTGTGCAAGTGAACACACACACACACACTATGCAGACCCCTTTGAGGACCTTTACGTCTCCATTCAGACTGATTAGAGTCTGACCTTAGCAGTGAACTCACACACACACACACACACACACAGGACTCCTGCCTGTCCTGATTAAGCTGTGACCCTGCCACTGACCACTGGACACTAAACACTCCCAGACCAGGAGAAAACCCAGCTGACGTACTTGGGAGACCTCATGGGGACTTCCATTATGCAGAAAAAAAGAAAAGACCTAAGCTGTGAAACGGCATGAGGAAGTCATTTAAAGCTACTTGTTCTGCTCAAACTGGGCGTCTCTTCAGGAGAGAGGATTCAAACGTTTCCTGCTATAATTGCATTTTGACCTTTGATACTCTATACGAAAAGTTTATTGGCATAAAATGAAATGTGCTATCAATTACTTACATCGGTTTCATCTTCAAAACCTTTTTTTGTTAGTTTCATTACTTCTCAATAATACCCACTGCATTGATTTTATCATTATTGTACTCTCTTTAATGTGTCAATAAAAGTCAATAATATATAAATCATAAAAAAAATATGAAACACTTTAGTTGCATTTTTTCCACCTTGTAATATTTCTGAAATGTGTGTTGTTCGTTTTCATACAGATGTCGCCGCCATAAAAGTTCCCCATTGCGTGCATTATGTGTTTACTGCTGTTCTGATCAACGTCTCAGTTTGAAAAATCGTCTTCAGCTGTAAATGAAATATTTTCAATAACATAGTGGAAACCACTTCAAAGTGCAAAAATAATTCAAAACGTAAGACGTCATGCAGAATTGTTGTGTTATAAACTATATTGTTTAAATGAATATGAATGGATCATTATATCTTATTACTTATTTCTTTGTAGCAGACCGTTGCTATGTATAACAGGCCGTTGCTATGGCCGCAGTTCTGATCTTGGACTCTGGAGGACAATTTTTGTGTCAAATTATTGTTTTCTCAAGTAAGTAGCCGTGTAATAATCGGGATAATGAACAGCTAGCGGGTCATTGTTGTGAAATAAACCCTGACAGGGCGATGTAGGACCCCGACACGAAGTGGACTTATTAACCTATTAACCGATTATTGGCATTATTTTGCACTGTTGGAAATGTTCTCAATATACTAACAGAATATGTTAAATTTCTAAAGTGTACATGCTTTTTGGCTTTTGTACTCTCCACATTGCAAAACTGAGAGAAACAGTCTTTCCCTTTTGTTCTCAGACATAATTATCTCTATTAAATTTATAATATACTCCTAGTTTTCCCAGAAACCCGCTGGGTTATGTCCTGTGGTGGGAGGACCAAAGTCAGGTCAAGAAAGATGAACAACATCTTTATCCTGCTGCCAAACACCTACACACTTACAACAACACAGAAACACACTCATATGTTGGAAGACCGTCCTGTCCCTAATATAAACCTTTGTATTAAATCCTCACTTGGAGTCAGGGACGGACTGGGACTGAAATTGAGCCCGGGTCTTTGACATCGAGAGCCTTTTTATGCGTGCGCCAAACATTTTTGGCAGTAATTTTGACACTAATACAGCTTTTGTGGTTAAAAGACAATATGATGATGCTGACGACCTTTAAGACACACAGCCCTGTCTCCTACAAAATTAGTCTCTCATACAACTAAACTGTATTCTCAATTATGTATCACGGGAAACAGAATTTCTCCCAGATTACAGTCACAATTTTAAACAGTTTAAACACATGGTTAATGTTGTAAATTGAAACAAAACAAAAAAACGCAACAACACTTTGTTAGGTTTAGGCCAAAAAACCACTGGGTTAGATTCAGTAAAAAAAACATAACGGTTTGGCTTAAAATGATTACATAAGTAAACGTTGACTTTTAGTTTCACATGGGACACAAACAGCGGTCTCCTGGGGGAAAGTCCTGAGTGAACCAATCAGATTTCAATAAAAACGAGGATTCGTCCAAATTGGGAGGGGCATCAGAAATTGAAAAATAAAAACTCTATGACCACCGGTGGGTTCGGATTGGGATGCATCGGCTGCTTGTGAGTTTTCCTGAACTTCCCCATGGCCAGTATGCCCCTGTCCTACCCCTTAAAGTACGAACCAACAAAAATGTTCTCACTTTAATATCTATGTCCTAATATCTCTGTGAGGAAACGTGGTTCCTGTAAGGATACATATACAAGAACAAACACATGCACACACAGATAGCTTTATCCTGGGTTAAACCCCAGTTGAGCAACCTCTCCTGTCTTCACCCTCCTCTCCCTCATCTAAATCATCCGCCCTCTCCTCTCCCCTGCGGTGAGTTGGTTTCCAGTCAGATGTTTAAAACAGTCTTTGAGGAGAAAAACCACCAGTGACTTCCCTATCAACAGAAATGGCAACATAAATTGTCTTTATGGTTTGTTGGGAGAAGTTTTCTTGTACCTTTTCCTCAGTACACGAGTATTTAAAACAGCCTCGTAGATAGAAGTACTGCAGGAAAGTGATCAATGTAGTCCCTTATTAAATATGATGTGGTAATAAAATCGCCTTACGCTCTCCTCCCAGTGGTTCCAGGACTGTTTACCATCTACTAAAGCAGAAAAGACTTAAACAATAACCATTAGATTAAAACTAACAGGCCGGTCGTGTGCGTCCACTCTGCGAGGACAAAGTGATGACTGTTGTGTGGTTCCTACAGCACGCCGAGGTCATGACCCTGCACCAGAGGTGACGATCCCTTAATGTGGTTGATCAGTATGATGGTGTCATTAACACTTAGACACACACAATCACACACACGCTCACAGACAGACATTGGCCATGGTCTATAACCTCTTGACCCCATAGATCACGGTGCCAGATGTTTATTTGTTGATTCCCTCCATCCATCATCACTGTCAGAGTGGAAAAGGAGGGTGTGTGTTTGTGTGTGTGTGAGTGTGACTGTTGCATTATGGGTGCTGAGTGATATGCTGTGTGTCAATATTTAGCTTTATTAAAATTTATGAGATGGCATGGTTGGTTGTGGTGTGTGAGTTTTAGACCTCAGAGTGAGGATTCCTGGAAAATCAGGTTAATATTTAGGATTAAAGTTAGAGTTATTTTTAGGTTAAGATTAGGTTTGGGTCGGGGTTAGGCATGTAGTTGTGATGGTTAAGATAAAGGGTTAGAGAATGTGTGTTTGTATAAGATAAATTACACATACGTCTTAGTCTCATTTAGCAGTGTCACCTTTACTACTCCCCTGCAGAAAACACACATACACACATAAAAATCTACACACTCCCAGAAGACTAAACACACACTCCTCACAAAACTTTAACACTCCCTAAAGATGAATGAAAAACAATACAAATGAAAAAGAAACAGTACATCATGTGTGTTTATGTCGTGTTTAAAGAAAACAGCACTCTTGGTCACTCTAAACACTGTTACTCTACTTTTATGTTGTATTTTGCATTTTAATTGTAAGTTTCTGGTGTACTTACAGTATAATTCATCAATTAGTCTCATCAACTTCAAATAAGTACGTAAACTAAGTAAAATACTCACGGAAACAACGTAACATAAGTATGGAAAACATGTGGCAAACGTCTCTAACGTAACTTACAAAACAAAACACTGGTCTCAAACTCCGGTCTCCTTGTTCAAAGTCATCCACCTCCCCACCCGCCGGCCATAAGCAGTCTTTCTCGTTTTTATTCTACGTCACTAGCTCTGAATGTAGCATATTCACGAGGATGCATTTACACTGCAGTCGGTACAGACTACATGGCGAACAAATGACATACCAAAAGCAAGAACGGCGTTCTCATTACACTCTTTTTCCTCGCACATTATCGTGTCATTCACATGCCTTTTTATACGACCAGGCTGTGCATTACATATATCACCACCAGACCAGAGCTATTAATGTCTCTATTATTATTTAGTTGTGTGTTATATGATTAGTTAACAGTCTGCTACTAACACTGGCTCTGTGGTTAATGAGCAGTGATGTCACCTGCTGTATTTCCGTCTGTCTGGAAGTCACATATCCAAAACCAACAACTAAAGTGGATTGACTGAAATAATATTTTCCTGGGTTGCATATCACATTTTTCAAACAGTGAACACACACTCCAGACGCAACACACCGTCAGAGGTTAGCTGGCCAACTAAATCAAAGTCGCCAAGCGTATTGACGAATGAAAACAATCAATTTAGAACAAACTTTTCACTTTCCATTAAATGAAAATAGCAAGCCAAATTTCAAGCATTTCTTTTCAAATACTATATGATTTTGCCTGAAGATGATAAACACCAGCGCTGCTCCTGCTGCGGTCCTGCTCCATGCTTTAAAGGTGGGCTGTTTAATGTCCCGTAACCCTTCACTGCGTAATGGTTTTCAAGCCTCTGAAACAAGGAAAAACAAGGTGCCACCTTAAAATTTATGAGACATTAAATTTCTTTCCATTAAATCACAGTCAATCCATCATCATTAAAGCTTATCAAAATAATCACCATGTCTGTAAAACAAGTTAACTAGTGTTTCGGCTGAGGCGCGAGGAAGAGGTTTGTGTGTGAGAGAGAGTTTACGTAGGTGTATTTCACCTTCTAACTTTACTTCAGTTTGGGAAGAAATAAATTACACTCTTTTTTTCTGTGTGTGTGAGTGTTGTATTTCCACCCTCTCATCTCCAGGTATTTCTCTTTGAATAAAGAAAGGTGGAAATGTTCTCCATCATCACGGCTTCAATAGCTCTGGAATCTCCCTATGTGTGTGTGAAATGAGCTTTTTGTTCCTCTTATCCATCTCTAATTCTTACATTCCTCTACATGATTAGATGCACGGATATTTTTCACAGGGGTCCCTTGACCTCTGACCTCAAGATATGTGAATAGAAATGGGTTCTAAGGGTACCCACGAGTCTCCCCTTTACAGACATGCCCACTTTATGATAATCACATGCAGTTTGGGGCAAAAACCATGCAGTCAGTTAGTTGCATGCAGTATAATATATGGCAAGATAACATCAAATGAGAAAGGTTTATCTAGATGAGAATAAATATTTGAAAGCAACTGAGACTGAGAGCCTGACTTTTGTGTTTTCCTCTACATAAATAAAGACGTTTCCACCATAACTTGATGCAGAGAAGGCAGAAATGGTGCATTAAGTGTTCGATACTCAAAGTTTCCTAAATGTCTGATCTCATAGAATCGCCTGTGGTGTGAAGAAATGCCCTCATATTGTGATTAGTTGATATTAGTGGGTAATGTATCCATGTATGCATGTTTAGTAAAAGCTTTTTTTCGATGCTGATGACTCAGGTGGGAGGCGGTCAAGGGGACTATCTCTACATGACTTGACTTGTCTGGACCACTCGTGAATTTTGCTCATGACTAAAAGCAAATGCTAAGTAAGAGAACATTGGTGAACGCCACAAATTCTCTTGAATCACTCGTGTCTGCCACTTAAAAATGTATTTTATGAGTGGTTCTTGCAGGACCAATGTGCACAACAGATGAAAAGACAGATGCAAAAGTTTAAATATTCAGAACAAAGAAGGATGAGAGTGTCACCAGACTAAAAAATGTTGTATTGAGCATAACTTTATGTAACATATAACTCTGACTCATCTCCTTCTTTACTTTTCATCTCTCCATCTGATGTGCAAGTTCAGTGGTTTGCCCAATATAAAATGCCGGGCAGAGTGGAGTCAAATAGCAGTAACAGATCAAAGACATGCTCTCCATGTGGCTTGGATACTCTGTTTTTGAAAGATAGCTGTAACTGTTGGTGATCTAATGAAGAAATATAATTCCATCTCTTCATGTTTCACTTTCCCACCCTCCTCTAACTTTCCTCTTTTCTCGGTTCTAAACACTTCAATGAAAGTCTCTATGCTTCGCTGACAGTCAGTGAAGCGCCCCCGTCTTTCCTCTCCTCTTAAAAGCCAGCACCGCCTTCCCCTGTGGACAGACAGAGTCAGCGGATGCTACAGAGCGAGCCCAGTGGAGCCCGATTACAGCGCCCAATGGTTTCTGCCTGGAAGATCACAGCTTCAATGAAAAGCTAAGAAGAGAACAGTTTCTAAAGCTCAGCTCAGAGTCACCACCTCTACGTTTCCTGCCAAAACGTTGCGTCACATTGTTTCAGCATTTTGGCACTTTTTGCAATGACAGCTGAATCAGCTCCTCTGTTGCCAACATTACAGAGGCAACCCACAGTCAAAGCTGTTTATTACCAGCTGCGACAGCGACGCTGGTAATGTTCTCACCTTGTGAGTCTGTGTGAGTCATCATGGCAAAATGTGGAGACACCTACTGTAGCTTGAAGCAGAAGCAGTTTTGAGTACTTTGCTAGGTGATATTATGTCTGTCTCTGGACAGATTTTGTCATAGCCTCACAACTGTACAAGATGCAGTCATGACACTTGGGTGTGGTCCAATCAAGGGCGCCGGAAGTAAGACACCAAAATCCCTGGCCCGATTTTGGTGACATCCCTGCTGGTGGGATCCCACCAGTTTAAAGTTTAAGTTTAAGTTTTTAAGTTTCCTCTTTGACAACAAAATGTTCTTTTATACTAAAGAAATCTTTTCAAATCCAGACGGCATCCTTTCTGGAAAGTGAAGCCAACGCTGAAGTGCCTTAAACTTGCATTCTTTCTAACAGCCAGCAGGGGGCGACTCCTCTGGTTGTTAAAATAAGTCTGATTGTATAGAAGTCTATGAGAAAATGACTCTACTTCTCACTTGATTTATTACCTCAGTAAACATTGTAAACATGAGTTTATGGTCTCAATCGCTAGTTTCAAGTCTTCTTCATTACAGCATGATGTTCATTTAGTAAATTATGGTCCCATTTAGAGTCAAATAGACCATAAAGCAGGGGATGCTTTCGGGCATGGCTACCTTGTGATTGGCAGGTCGCTACCACGGCGTTGTCTGGTCTGGGAGTTGTCCGTGTTTCATCTTAGAACTTGTGGTTTCAGTTCATAAAAGTTTAACATTTTGGTCGCCTAAAAATGTCTTATTCAGCGTTCTGTTGTTCTTAGCTCCACCCTCTCCTGTCACATCTGGTTGCAAAAAAACAAGATGGCGACGGCCAAAATGCTCAGGGAAAAAAGTTGTGGCAGAACATTAGGGAACTCTAGTGTGACCTTTACCCAAGGCAAGCAATGTTCTCCAAAGAAAACTGAATTTGAGAAGCACAACATTTGGGTTTGGTCACAGTGGTGTGTTCATGCACTCATTTGACAGTCATGAAGAGGCCGAGTTCACCAGAGTGCCAAAAGGAACATAACTACTTATTTTCAAAGATTTTTACTAGTTTTAGTTTAACTCTGTTTGCTGCGTGTGTCGGCTCCAACCACAGTTGGCAGCTTCCTCATCTGACTTGGACTCACAGTGAGTGTTGGGACATTTGCTCGCAGCTGTATGCAGCAGCAGTGTTTAGTGTTTCGCCATCACACTGACATCATGTGTCAATGATGACAACACCCAATGTAGTGGGGAGAAAAGTCAAGTCAAGTTGATATTGCTAAAAGCTGTGCAGTATAAGATGCAGGATTCTCTTTATTAAACATAATTAACTGCTCATTAATGATATATATAATGTATGAATATATACACTGTGTGTATTATTGATATATTATGAATATATTCAATGTACAGTTGATTCTGTTTAACTGTGGTTAACTTAGTTAAGTTAAACTTCCATCAGCTGTACTTCGGCTCAGTTATGTTCAACAATCACCTCAATAGCATAACTTGTTTAACCTGCCAGGTGAAGTACATGTAACCATGGCAACAGGGCAACAGGGTTTATGAAATTGTGGTCTTAATTTGGAGAAACTCTGATGTTATACCGCTGGTGTGACAAATTATATAATTGGTGTGTATGTTGGCTTAATACGGTGGCTTTTTACAAACGTTTCATGTCACACTTTTTGTTCTTTCTTCTTTCATCTGGCTCACTTGTTTCTTTCTGTAAGTTGTTATTTTGGGGGCCAAAAGTTTATCTTCTTTATCTGCTGTTGTATCTTTTAATTTTCTAAAGCAATCTTTCTTTCTTTCTTTCTTTCTTCGTCCCTGCCAGCCTCTCCATGAACCCATTCATCTCTCGCTCCCCTCTTTCCTTTCATCAGCAGCTCGCCCTTTGTCACTGATGATGTCTTCAGTGTTTCCTTCCTTCCTCTGTCTGTTCCCTCTTTTCCTCCCCTTGTTCTTTTATCTGCCCACTTTCCTTTTTTTCTGTTCTTATTAGTCTGTCTCAATGTTTTCCTCTTCCCCCGTCTAACATCCACCAGCTCTGTCTGGATACACACACACACACACACACACACACACACACACACACCACACACACACACGTATAAACACAGATGTTAGTGGAAGCACTTTAATCCATTTCTTTCTGACATCATATACACATAAAGTCTGTCTACCATGCTCATAAACCTGCACTTGTCCACCTCAGAGTGTCCATAAAAAGTTGTTTTTACTGTTTGCTAAACAGCTTGACAGAAAGGAATTAATTAGAGAGAGTGCACATGGTCAAAGTCTATTACTGCAAGGAATCCAATATATCTTTATATATTATATTTGTTGATTGCCGATTTTTGTTTGACTCTAGTCTCTTTCCAGTGTTGCATATTACTCCTCTTGCTTTTTCTTTGTTTCTTTGTCAAAAACAGTAAAGCTCACCAACAGCTCAGGAGGAGACGAGTTGATAATTTTACGGTTTCCAGTTTTTGTCATGTTTATCTAAAAGTTCCTCTGTTTCTGTTGACATGTTTATCACGTTTAGGGTTTATTATGCCTCTGCGCTGGCGACAGCCGTGGCCGGAGGTATTATGTTTTTGGGGTGTCCGTCTGACCGGTCCATTCTCGTGAGCGCCATATCTCAGGAACGCCTGAAGTCCACTTGGACTCAAGGATGAACTGAGTTGATTTTGGTGGTCAAAGGTCAGTGTGACCTTATGTCCGTCCCATTTTCGTGAACACGATATATCTCAGGAACGCCTTGAGGGAATTCCTACAAATTTGACTCAAATGTCCACTTGGTATCAAGGGTGAACTGATTAGATTTTGGTGGTCAAAGGTCAAGGTCACTGTGACCTTACTTCCGTTCCACTCTCATGATATCTCGGGAACGCCTTTAGGGAATTTCTTCAAATTTGGCATAAATGTTCATTTGGACTCAAGGATGAATTAATTAGAATTTGGTGATCAAAAGTCACTGTGACCTCACAGTTTTTGGCCATAACTCAAGAATTCATATGCTAATTGTGCCAATTTTTCACAAATAGGATAAAATTATGAAGTGATAACATTTTGGACAGACATGGATGTAAATTGCAACTTGACTTGTTTGCGGAGGCATTCAACCACAAGGCGGTAATTCTAGTTTTTCTTTTATCTCTCTTTATCGTTCTGTGTCCCGCGCTGTCTCTCCTGTCCACCTGAACTAGTCGTTTGCTCCACATGGTACCAATCCGTTTAACAATCCAGATATATTACACCAGAGTGTGTGTGTGTCACATACAGACTGTGAAAGTGAGATGGTAAAACTAAACTAAACTCCCTTTATAAGAACTTAAACCCTCAGTGATTTACAATAGGTGTCCAGTCCAATTACCTCTTCCATATCCTCACTTCACTCTCACACACACAAACGCACACTCCTCAAACTTTACTGCACCTCTCACTACACCTGAGAGACCTGTAGGTCAGCAGGTTTATGGCTCGAGGTAAAGGAGGGCGGCGAGAGGAATGGCAGAGCAGAGAAAAAAGGTGAATGGGGGTAAAACGGGGGATGGAGAGGGTAGAAAAGGATAGATGGAGGAGCAGAGAAATGGAGAGAGGTATGAAAATGGAAGAGGGGAGGTGCTCAGAAGAAAGACGGCCGAGGTAAGGAACTGAGGAAAAATGGAGAGGAAGGAAATGTTGAAAAAGAGATGAAGGGGAAGATAACAAAAGTGAGGGATGGAGGTTGGAAGTATATAACCAGAGGCATGCTGCTTCAACGCTGCTGTTGAAGAAGAATCGACTGCTCGCTCTCTTTGCACTCTCAGACACTTTTAATGAGTCTGCATTTGTTTAAATAAATAAAAATAAACTTTAGGTCTGAAATATTAAACATAAACTTGAGGTAAAACTTTCAACTTGACATTTTTCAATCCCCGCTGAGCAGAATGGGCAAAAACCGAGGGCTGAATACTGAACATGTCCTGTATGATTTATTAGCAGTTATCTTTTCATGCTAATACTTTCGCTACTCCCACGTGTCAGTGTTTAAGGAGTCTTGTGTCTTGCTCAAGGGCTCTGCCAAAGTTGGCTGTCGAGAGCGTTTCCCCACCTACACCTTTCCCCAGCTGCTTCACATTTTTCTATATTCAACTTTCTGTATCCCCGAGCTGCCAAAGTTTGACAATAATAAAATGTGTAGCAGAATAAATCAAGCAAAGCTGAATTACACCAAATACCTTAAGCCGTTTTCTCTTATTTTTCTGCTTGTTCGTTCTCTTAAAGAGATGGAAAGTAGCAAACAGATCTGGGTTTCTTGATCATAATTAGAATACATTGGTGAATAATTATTTCAAAAGTAATTTGATTATTAATCCCTGAAAGAAATTCTGTACATGTTTTTGTTAAATTTTTTTTTGTTACATGTTGATTTGATAATCAATTCAGTAATTTCTGAAAGATAACTGCAACAGTTTACTGTGTGGTGAAATCAAAACTGTCTTCTGTTACACCAGTCTTTTCTGGAATGTAATATTGTGACTGGAACTTGTTATTATCTAAACTATGTGAACGAAAACCTGAAATAAAAGAAAACTGTGTTCTGGTCCTTTTGATGGCGTCTCTGATAACGAGCAGCTTTTAATCCTTAATTGGTGGTTTTAAACCGCCATAAACACAGATGAGTGTGTTTTAATGATGGTTCTAATAAAATCAGCCTCACTGTTGTATTTAATGATGATGGTTTTACCCATCTAAACATGAGAGTGGGATTTAATGAGCAGCGTTACCGCATAAATGTGTTTTTAACGTCAGGTTTTAACTGTATAAATATGGGTTGGTTTTCTCTGCGGTTGTGACACTTCTTCTGATCCTGCCACTCCTGATGAAGCACAGACTGCCCCTTTAATCCCTCACAGCCCCCCCACCACCACTTCACCTTTAAGTCTGTTTTTTATAGTAAACATAACTCTCAGCCCTCTCTTCCTACAGTATGAATGAGGCCTATTTAATCCCCGTTAGAAGCACTCACACAAACACACATATCAAACATACATGCAGACCCAGACCACGCTCCATATGCACAACAAAATCAGCCCACAGCCAATGCTGCTTCTACAAACTATGTTTATAAGCAACTATTGTGCATTAGTGATTTCAGATAGAAGTGGTATGATGTTAATATGGAGCAGTGAAAAGAGAAGGTGGATGAGTGTGTATAAGAGGCCTTTAATACAACCGGTTAGTGTCACGTTGTGTGTCGGCAAGTCTTTGCCCTCACTATTCAAATAATGTATGATTTTCATTTTTGCTGAACATTTTCAAATGCATGCTATACAGTATTAGATTAAACTGAATGAAAAATGTAGAATGAAAAATAATGGAAAAGACGCTATGAGAGCGTTTAGACTCAACTTTTTTAAACTCAGTCCTTTTTACCTGCTGAAATTCCGTTAAAGGACCATTACAACCCATAACATACAGTTCTGGTACAAAGTTTCATATCTATCACTCGTTCCAGCTCACAGTAAATTGAGCAAAGGCATAAATTAGCATATAATGCTACATAGGCCACGCCTACATGCACCGATCAATATGACACTTCAGATCTTGGTTAATAGTTACAGGTACAAATTTTTGGTATTTGTGGCGCCCCCTATGGGTCGAGTAGAAAATGCTTTGATACGCCTATTCCCATTCACGTCCTGAAGATATCTACCTAGATTTACAAAGATTAGACTAATGGTCAATGAATTATGGCCAATTTGCTGCTAAGCCCCGCCTGTTGAAAAGTTTGTTGATCATTATCTTCAAAACGCAATGAGATATCAACAAGCTTTATACAACTTTAGATGAACTTCATCGAATAATGATCCACAGAAGATTTGGTACCAATCTGACCTATGGTTTAGGAGGAGATGTCAGAAATGTGATTTTACTTATGTGATCGTACTTACGGTGTGAGTGGCGTGGCCTTTCCAAAATTGTGTGTTTGGGCGTTAATTACAGCGCCACAATGTGGCCGATTGGGGTCATATTTCCTGAGAAGCACTTGCACATCATTTCCAGTTATTGGGCCAAGTTTCATGTTTCTAGCTCATTCCAGCTCACGGCAAATTGCGCCGCTGCAGCAGACAACGAATAATAACAAATCGGCACAAACTTAGAAGGGTTCTGCAACTTCGGGGCTTGAACCCTAATTAGAAAAAGTCTGTCTGCGGAGTAAGACCTCCACACTGTAATGACACTCAGCTGAAAACATGCTGCTGGTCACTGAGGATGAATTAGATGCGGAACACTACAGCTGTAAAACTGGCTCCAGGTCTGTTTTTTGATGCAGAACGAACAGTAACCCTGAACACTAGACAAACATCAGCAGAGTCAGAGGTCAGCAGCCCCTCAATAAAACCTGTGTCAGGTGATTTACTTACTATCTTCAAGTGTAGGCTAGTAGAGGAATGGAGAGAAAACATGTTAGTCTTTTTAATTGTATCTTATTTTTACGAGGCAACATATATTTTGGTTTCTGTTCACACTCTCACACACATTTCAGCCCACACATCAATGTCCATGAATACAAACAACAAACCCCTCTACAGCCCTCAGGCTAATTTCCTATTTCCACGCGGCGCCTTGTGCTATAATCCTTGGCTTGACTCTGCTCAAATGACTCCCGACGCTAAAGCATACACACACAAACACTCTCTTGCACACACAAACACCCACACAAAGACTGCAGCCTTCCCACCCTGAGGAAGCCCTGAAGGCCTGCTCGACCTCCGCTCACAGATGCAGATGTGCTCGGGTTGTGAGGTCATTTTAGGAATATATCTTTACGGACTTTGCTTTGAAAGTTATTGATAAATGATCAGATAAACTTTACAATCCTGTGGTAACTGGCTGTTGGAGAAGGGTTGATTGGTAGACAGGAGCGTTGATTACAGATCATGATCAGGTGAGTTGTGAGAAATAGAGAGAGGACAAGAGGGGGCAGGGAAACAAGCAAACACACTGACAAAAGCAAAACACACCAAACACACATCGCTCGTTACTAAAAGGTAGAAAAAAATAACAAAAACACACTCACAGGCAGGCTGGTGTCACAGAGGAGAGACCGTGACAGAAAAGTGCATCAGAGGATGAAGATAGGCATGCTCAAAAACAGAAATATATGCATATACACAATATTTGCATCAGATTTATACATGTATAATTCCATATAAGACAGTCTGACTCAGTCATTATCAATTATGCACACAATTATCCATAGATGTTGACACGTTCTTCTTGTTCAGATATAAACTAGACTCTGTCTGTGCTCAGTCTTGCCCATGGCAACTTCTTCATAGGCCAAAGGAGCCAGTGTGTTGTTGCAAACAGTCATTGTGCACCAGTAGATGATGTGAGCCGTAGGTCTTTTAATCGGTGGCACAAGGAAGCCGAAATTGATATCTGTAAGCATATTATTGTATGGATTCAAATGCAGTTTTTATCCACCCATGAAGAAATCCTGTCTCTACAAATAAGGACATTTACACACACCTATAAATGTTCAGCGTATCAACCGTTCATATGATATCTTACAAAAAGCTTTTTTGTGCATTTGAGGAATACATGCATGCAGTCTTTTCAAAATAAACTTCGAAACAACTCGGTTAGGTTTAGAAAATAAAGCTACTTAGTTGGGTTTAAGAAAAGATTATGGTTTGGGTTAAAATAACTCCGGAAGTGGCGTTACTTAAGTATGGAAATTACGTGACAAATAAATCAGTGTTGACTTCTGGTTTCCTGGTCTCCTTGGCTAAAGTCCGGTGTTTTTTTACCCACCCAATCACCCCGACCTCCTCTCTACGCGGCGTTTGTCGCTCTTTATACTTTTATACTTCCACTATAATGTTAATATGGCTATTTTATGTTGTTGGCATCCTGAAAACAGCTCCAAACAAAATGTCACCCAGAACCTTTTGATTTTCTATCAGACAACGGTTCGCATGATATCTTATCTTAAAAGTCATTCCTCATTTTTTGTGCGTTTCCGAATGTCCAGCATCAATTTCAACTTCAATCTTTTCAAAATAAACTTCCGTCTTCACAGGAAACAACTTCAGTAGGTTTAGGCAAGAAAACCACTTAGTTAGGTTTAGTAAAGATCGTAGTTAAGTTACGCCACACTAGAAGTGGTTACACGACTCCAGAAGTGACGTAACTCAAGTACGGGAGTTACATGATAAATAAATCAACATTGACTTCTGATTACTTTATAGCTACAAACGGTGTATGAGAACAGCCTGAAGGTTACCTCTGTAGTTCAAAGTACCAAAAGAAACACCAAAGAACCTTAAAAAGCATTTACTAAATAGAGAAATGATAATCTGGCATGTTTCCCTTTTACCGCTGTCTTCAAAGACATGAAATGCTTGTAGCAGCAGAAGAGTGAGCAGCTCCTCAGTGTGACATCGCCCACTCTGCACATTCAACAGTGCAAGAAAAAATAAATTCACCATTTATGAAACAGATTCAAAAGCATTTGATTCGGTCCAAAACATCAAAGAGCAAAACATGCAGTCTGTTGCTATAAGCGCAGACGCCGCTGATGACCCCGAAATAGAGACCGCGGATACAGAAACCAGCACACAAACACACACAAACACACACACAGAGTTGGTATTCCACTTCCTGATGTGATAAGTCTTAATCACAACTCAATGGAGCAGTCGGAGTGTGAGAGGCAGCTCGGTGTGCGCTGCAGTAGGTCGGACACGCACACACACGATTCATTCGATTCATCCCGTAAACTCGGTCCAGCAGTGGGCTCTGCAGACTCCCTGGGGACTCGCAGATTAGCCTCGGCCAAAGCCACTAATCCCCTCACATACCTACACTCCGCCTCAGTCAGTACCGCTGCCCTGCGCTGGCCACATGCAGTCTCATTCAAACAAGTCACTGAAAGGCAAAGGGGTTCAGAGTGGTCTTCTACACACACACACACACAGAGAGAAGAAATGAGGGATGGAAACTGAGAGAGAGAGGTGAGGGGGTTTGTCTCCGGAGGGTTTACTGAAACCACTCTGCTCTACCTTTTAACTTTTATGCCATCTAAAGGAATCCATGTGAGGAACACCTTTTAAATGCTTTCTGAGTTTTGTGAGGCTCTGACGCATCGGCAGAATCAACGATCCATATTTATTGTCCTCACAAGGCTCTGCAGGAATGCATGGGAGGGGAAGATTTGGCCCATTGTAAGAGTTTTAGTCTGAAGTCGCCAGAATAGTCAACGCGTTCTCATCCAAACTCTTCACATACTGCCCCTTGGCGTCACTTTATTTTCAGCATAAAAACCACTATATCTACCCTTGGCGTCACTTTAGGTTTAGGCTACAAAACCACTATAGTTAGGGAAAAACATGATGGTTGAGCTTAAATCTACTTCGTTTTTACAGTGAAAATGAAACTGAACGTTGTGAACACGGGACACGAACGAACAGCTGATTGTAACGTGATGCACGGGACACGAACAGCGGTCTCCTGGATGAAAGCCCTGTGTTTGTTGGACCCATCCACCTCCTCTCCCGCTGGGTGTGTGTCTTTTCACTCTTTAAACTACGTCACCACACTCCTGGCGCACTTTCTCGGAGCGTTACTGTTGCCGCGGATGGGTTTACATTGTAGTTAATGGAACACCTAGTGTGTTTCATACCTGCGCTAAGGGGTGTCCTTGTGCGGCGGTATCGAAGCCTTGGTATTTGACGCAATGGGAATGGCATGCTGGGGTAGAACCAAAAGTGTGCACACTGCACAGGTATGTTACGCCTTGTTCCACACCTGATTTATCTGTATTCCTCCCTCTCACTCAACACATAAATCAAGCCCATTTGCCTCCCAGTCAAAAGGAGGGATGTGCTTTTTTTTGTTTTTTAAATGTGCAGCACGAGTTTGACAAGCCTGCAGAACTCCCATTATTTCCAAAAGAGTCATAGTTTCAAAAATGAAACGTCTACATGCAGTGCACCGTGTAAAATCAACTAGAGAGCAGCACATAGAACTTCATTCAGGTAGGAGGTACGTATCACTCCCCGGCTACAACTTTACCACAAGCATCTGATGGTTTCACAGCGGCCAAGCTAACAGCGCCGTAACTAAGACGAGGTCACGAGGTCAAAGGTTAAAACCACACTGGCTCCTACTCAGAGATTCAGTTTCCTAATGTGTGTGTGTGTGTGTGTGTGTGTGTGTGTGTGTGCATGCCTTGTTCAGCCACCTCAACATACCGTAACAATCACTCTCCTCCCGCTGACCACCAACTCAATATCCTGTGTGGTTCCGTATGTTGGTTCAGACATGTTTGCTTCTTTTCTTCTCCGTCTTCTTATCCATAAACTTTTTTTTCTTATTTACTTTGTCATTCTTTCACTCGTCTCTTGTTACTTCCGATTCGTCTCTCGTTATTCCTTTCTATCCAGAGACGTTTCATTAAAATCATCCACAGTCTCTCTCTCTCTCTCTCTCTCTCCTTCTCTCTGTCACTTTCTTTTCTTTTACAATAGGTCTTTCAATTCATCCACCTATGCACTCAATCCATCATGTAGACCTGCTCTCAGATCCCCAGATGCCTATTGGGGGAAAAATCCAGCAGCAAACTAAAAGCAGATTACGCTTCCTTCTTAAAACGGGAAGATGAAGAGAGAGAGAACAAGAGCCGGTCCACTTTTAAAGGATTACTGGTTTTAGATCCTAAAGAAAGAAAGGGATACCCTTCCAATTTTAAAGGATTACCTTTGTGCCTTGAAAAAAAAGGACAATGCCCAAAAAGAAGAAAAAAATCTGCCCTGTGGGTTAGGGTTTACGAACAAGAAGCTACGCATTTTGTTTCAGGATTATCACCTCTTTGGTGGCCTGTTGGTGGTCTGTTAGAAAACCTGAGCCCAATACGATCACACTCACATACAGTGTTTCATGAACCTGCCAAATTACTAAGAAAAATAACAACTTGTTTTAAGTGGAAATGTCACTAAAATTGAACCATACTGATTTTTGTATATGATTAAATACATTTAAATAACCTGCATTTTATGTATACATCCCAGATGTTTTTGCTCTATCCCAATAATTTTACTGGCTATATTTGTAATTCTGGACAGTTTATTTTTGTTCTTAGCCCCCAGGTGAACACTTTCAATAAGACTTCTGTAAACAGTCTCTAAAATGTTCTTGCTTGTATCGTATGAATCCAATTTCGTGATTAGATACAAGCGCTGTATTGCATTTTTAAAAATGTATTCTGTATTGTGCAATCAAAAAGGTTCCTAAATATTTAAACTCTTCTACTGTTTCAACATTAATCGAAACAATTGGAAAATAATGAGAGGCATTGTGGTGACACACAATAGACATGACTCACCGGGAGCTTTCTGCGATAACAACTGTATTGTCTTGATTTTTGATAACGTTCAATCCAGCACTTGATATACATTTTGTTTTTATTTTATGAAATCTTGAGCATACAGTACAATCTCAAAAACCTTGAGGCCAGTGTAAATCTACTCTACGCCCTACTAACAGCAAGGAACAATACTCGAGAAGGCTAACATCAGCACTATTTGCGATGACTGATTGCCGTTCTGCATGGAGATGATAATAATGGAATCCAGTAGCCCACAGAGAGACAGAGAAAGAAAAAAGGAGGAGAGAGGAAAATAAAAACCAGCATGAAGGAGGTCAAGAGAGAAGTTACAAAACAGAGAAGAAAATGTGAAAAAGAAGGAAGAGATTAAATAATAGTAAGAGCGTCGAGGGAAGGTTTGGGATCCGACTGGGAAGGGAATAAAGTGAAGGGAGAAGAATAATGGTAGCAGAGAGAAGAAGGATGAGAAAGGAGAATATTAAGACAGTGGGAGGGCTCCTGCTATCCATGGAGGTAAATAATGAGAATCTCATGACATGGGGCCTCCAGGAAAGCGTCCCACTTTTCTCTCATCCCTCCCTCCTCTTCTTCTCCTCCTCTCCCCCTTGTTTTCATCCGTGCCCCTCTCAGCCGACTCCCTTTTCTCTTCCCAAATCATTCCCGCCTTCCTCTCCACCAGCAGCACACACATGTATGAATTAATCTCGCCTTGATTTGCATAAGAAAAGACTTTTTTTTTAAATTCCTCATGGAGCAGATCCGAGACGTTCATTAATGATTAAACAGTGATTACTGACGTGTCTGCCTTTTGACTCTCCTCTGTCTGGAATGCCATGAATAAAGAGCTAATCTGTGACACAGACTGGGTTTTCTGATATCTAGAGCCTCTCTGGGGGAATGTAAATGCTGTTTTTCCCCCTGTGTGACCTTTATACTCTTATTTATTATTCATTACATTTATTTATTCCATATGTGTTGCTTTTAATTTTTCAATAATTCTATGCAGCAAGATTGTTCTCCTGATGTTGATCTACTTATTTTCTCCAAGTACATCTAAAAGTTTCCAGCTGCACCCCCAACAGCGACCCCAAACCACAGAATTTCCCTCCAACTGCGACCTGATTTTACGGCCCTATTGGAAGCTCTAACAAAATCAAGGAATTCACCATTTAAGTAAAATAAAAAGGACTGAAAATACATGGAAGAGAAGGGAGGAAGACAAAACATATGAAGAAAAGTAAGGAGAAGATGAGGAAAATGAAAAGGATTAAGAAGAATATATTTGATTTAAAGCAACATTAAATAATTTCCCAATTCCGAAAAAAAAAAAACGTAGACTGTATATAAGAAGTGTATGTAGTCACTGTGACGTCAACCATTGGTTTGTGGAGTACGGTTTTGAAGCCATCGCCGCCGCCATCTTGGTTTTTTGCAACCAGAAGTGACACATTAGGGTGGAGCTACAACTGAACACTGAATAAAACTTTTTTAGGTGACAAAAATGTTGCAATTAGCTTTCATGAACTGAAAACACACTGTGAAAGGGTTAGTTGCTCCGTAAATTTGTCAGCCTGGTTTGTTAGTTCAGGGCTTTTGCCCTTTTTCTATCCATAGGCAATCCTTGGAGGGAGGAGAGAGGAGATGGAGGAGGAGCCCAATTGGTGTTGATGAAGCATGGCCCATGACCGGCCAGTTGAGGATTTTTTATTTTATTTTATTTATTTATTTATTTTTTTATTTTCTTTCTTTCCTTTTCTTCTTTTTTGTTTTTTTCTATATATATATATATATATATATATATATATATTTTTTTTTGAAAGGGTTAAAGTTATAAGACGCAAACACGGACAACTGCCAGACCGGACAACGCAGTGGTAGCCAATCACAAGGTAGCCACGCCCTAAAGCATCCCCTGCTTCATGGTCTGTTTGAATCTAAATGGGACCATAATTTACTAAATGAACATCATGCTGTATTGAAGAAGACTTGAAACTAGCGATTGAGAGCATAAACTCAATGTTTACAATGTTTACTGAGGTAATAAATCAAGTAAGATTCTATACAATCAGACTTCTTTTTGCATCCTCTGGAATCGCCCCCTGCTGGCTGTTAGAAAGAATGCAAGTTTAAGGCACTTCTGCATTGGCTTCACTTCTCAGACCCGGAGGTTACCCACTGCAATGAGCACGTAACTTATCAAAGTTGAGACATATGTAAGTCCAATATCCACTGGCCGTGTAGCTTTATAGCTCTGGTTTGGTCCACCAAGTGTTGAGTTAAATACTTGGCAGGTTTGTTATCTCTTGTGCTGCGTGTGTTTTTTTATACAGAGTAGTATTGCTTTGGTTTTGTCTGTTCAGATAATAAAACAATGAGCTGAAAGCAGCTGCAAAGTAGGCTGTGAAATCTCAGCAGGTTTGTCAATGCTCTGTGTGATCGGCCAGTTTTACTTTGTTTCTTACATCCTGTTGAAAATTTTGAGGAAGAATGTACTAGCTTGCTCTCACAAGGGTCTTGTACGCTCATATCCCCCAGTACAATTCATACTCGTAACTGGTACACCCTTTTCACATGGCGATACCGAGATGGACTATGAGTTCAGGTCATAAAGAGGAACATCAGCCTGAAGGTAAATAGATGAAGCTGAGTTAAGGTCTTTGTTCCTGTTCTTCTGTTTATAACAGACCAGACCAGCTCCTGATCCCCCAAGATTCATTTCCTTCTCTCCTCTCAACACATATGTTGCCTTAACCCTCTCTCCTCTTCTTTTCTAAACCTCCTCAACCTCCTCACTTCCTTCTCTCCCAGATCCCTCTGTTATAAAATTCCTCTGGGCTGCTTAGGTGATGATAAGACCATGCTTTCTCTCTCTCCCTCCCTCCCTCTGTGGGTGCTGATGAGATCATGTGATGATTTAAGTGTGTTTATACCATTGGCTTGACTTCAGAGTTAAACCACAGGTTGACTCTATGTAAACCTTCTGGAAATATCACTAGATCTACCAATGTGTGTGTGTGTGTGCGTGTGTGTGTGTGTTGTCCATAATGGATGTGTCTTCACTTTGGGGTCAGCGGGGGTAATCCCCACCTTTAGAGCGAGGATAATCAGACCCATCACTACAAGTGCAACCCCACACAAACACAGACACACACAGATTCACACACATGTTTATTGTTAAAGGATTTCTGCAGCGTTGGTGAATTTCATCCTTATTTTGCACACTGAGAGGTTTTAATTTATTGGTTTGGGGTGATTGACACTAGTTTATCACCCAGTTATCTAAACTGAGTCTGGTGAAAGTTACATTGTAGATGCCGATTAACTCTTTTTTGATATTGATCATTATTTATTTGATGAAATCCAAACTTCAGAGATGTGAATGACGGACATTTTGGGTTGAATCAAAGTATCCTCATACAACGAATGGTATGATACGAAAAGTTATTCCTAATATTTTGTGCGTTTTCCTATGAATGTCCAGCAACATGTGTCCATTTTTGCTTGTTATACAGTCTTTTAATAATAAACCTCCGTCTTCACAGAAATAACTTGGTTAGGTTTAGGCCAATCTCAGAACCCATCAGCTATCGGTTCGGTGCAAGGGGCTATATTGAGACTTTCTTTTCCGTGCTCTGCTAATTTTTTACAGTCCGATGAGCAACTTGAGATACGAGACCGGAGTTGGAGTTGAGAGACGACATGTACAACCTGATTGTTTCACAAGTAGCCAGTTTACAAGCTAATATTAAACCAATACAAAGCAAAATCATCATCAGACGATAGCTGGTGGGTTCCGAGATTACATTTTGGCCAATGCGTTCCACTTCTTTAGCTCTCTCTTTTTAACTGCATGCGACCAAAGTCTGCTCCAACGTGATTGGTCAATATTACTCAGAATATACAAACGGAAACCAGAACGCTTCCGATACCATAATGATGAATGCATAATCTGTTTTTAGAGATTAAGTTTAGGCAACAAAACTTCTTAGTTAGATTTAGGAAAAGATCATGGTTTGTGTTAAAAAAAAAAAAACTACAGAGGTAACGTAACTCAAGTACGGACGTTCCGTGACAAAATAATTTTTCGGGCTACATACAAATTATTTGGCATTACTTTTCATGGGTATAGCTATGAACAGTCTATGAGAAGAGCCAGGTTGAATATATAAGCATCTATAAGAGTGTATAAGAACATATAAGATCTTTCCTGAGTGTGTTCCTAGGTGTTCTTTATTATTATTTTAGGACAGTGGTCACCAGCCTTTACAAAGATCTCCTTTCAAGTCCAAATATAAGAGATGATCCACCAGAAATATTACCCCCCCCCTCCCCCCCTCCACACACACACACACACACACACACACATATACATATATGTTTTTTTTTCTTAACTTCAGTGATATGCCGTCACTGTCTTTTGCTCCATGTACAATAACCCACTGCCATATTTAAATCTGATACGCTGAAAAAATGTGCTTAAAGGGCTTTGTCTTTACAAGAAGTTATAGCGAAGAATAGCAATGATGCACACTGACACTGCTAATACAATGCATTTCCTGTAGTTGCTCCACAATAAAAGTCTCCATGTGATTCTTCTTTGCAGTCAGTTCTGATAGGAGAGTCTATAGTGTGTGTGTGTCCCATGAAGAGGATTCCTTACATGTCCAGCAGTGTGAAAGCAAGCATTACACCCCCATCACTCCTACCAGGCGCTGCTGTCACTACACATTACAAGCTACATACACACACACACATACATGCACATACACATATATGTACAGTATTCTCATATGCAAAATCAAGCTTTCACTCTTCTACTAAATACATTTGCAGACACTCAGACTTTCATGTCATGCATGCACACATCCTGAGAGAGGCTCCCATCATGACCTGCAGCACACACACTCTTCATTCATCACCTCCACAACCGAACCCAACTTTGTTCAGTGTGTGTGTGTTTTAACCATGCGCTCCCCTGCTGAGTGACAAATCTCTCTGCCAAAGAGGCAATCCGTCAAGCCTGCACACACAAACACACACACACACACACACACACACATATCACACACAGGCCCACTGTGTGTTATGAAGATTGAATATCACAGTAGCCTCAGATGATCCAAACCTATTCTCATCCCCAATTCTTGTAGGAACCTGCAGCCGATACACAGATCACAGCAGGAATGCGTGTTAAAAATGATCCAGACCAGAGTCATGTCTAAGTGTGTGTGTGTGAACTGTACACACACCGACAGGGAGAGGTATACACACACAGCACATGCTTACACACACACACACACATGCTATAGTTGGACCAGAGCTCTCTAATTTGGTCTGCTCAGCAGGGAGCCTGTTGCCACAGTATGGTTTCCCATGGCTGGACTTTAAAGGGAAAATCAGCTAAAAACTACTTTCACAGAGCGCATCCATGAACACTGAGCCTCACACACTGCCTGGCATTGACAGGGAAAAGGTTTAGAACATGCAGTTTATGCCAAAACCCGACAGCTACGGGTCATGGGAATTTCACATGTAAATAGTTGATTTCTTTCGGTAAATCCAATCTAAATTGGGCGGCGGTGGCTCAGTGGTCATCAAATAATTGGAAGATCGGTGGTTGGATCCTCGGCTCCTCCAGTCCGCATGTCAAAGTGTCCCTGGGCAAAATATGAACCCCAAATTGCTCCCGGAAGCTGTGCCATCGGTGTGTAAATGAGTATTTAGATTAGATCCTGATGGGCAGGTTGGAATCTTGCATAGCAGCAAGGTAAGAAAAAGGTTTCATTTCTCTCTTAAAATAACAATCTGAGCCTGTCAGTGGCAAAGGCAAGCACTTAGTGGACGTAAACTGACGGTACCGGGTTGCCCCAAATGATTACATTACAGCCCGTTGAGCAGCTGCCGTCTGCAGCATTCTCCCTCAATAAGGGACCAGTTTCAAAAAGTCTTGTCCCCATTAGTCACTTAAATTAGACACAAAAACATGGTATAATAGTAATCCAGGTTGAAAAATACCAAAGTCCTTTAACAGCGGATTGGAATATTACATATTTTTTACATACAGTGATCTCAGAATATGACTGTTGGCTGAAATTGTTCAGAATGGGATCCTTGCACATGTATGGTGTACTTGCTCTTTCATTGGTTTGTTCTTCTCTGGAACTGAAATGTTGACTTTTTAAAGGATCCAGATGTTGCAATTTAAAATCAATAATTCAGAATAAATCAAAATTTCAATCAGGAGTGACTGATTGAAAGAAGTGCATTTATTTGATATGTGTGCACAATAAGAAAAGTTATTATTGAGAGATGTGAGGAGTCTTTTGTCATTAGACCATCTTGTTGTCCAAGAAGTTGGTAAGAAAGCTTTTATGTTTCGGGCTCCTTCTGATTGGAATAAGTAATCTTTAAATATTTGTTCTCTGTCATCATCTCACTTATTTAAAAATGTTTTGTTTTCTCATCTTAAAACAGACTGCCAATGCTATTATTACTATCTTTATTATTATTTATATATTTTATTTAGTTTGTTATTTGTTTGGTTATATGTTGCTTGTTCTAACATTATGTCTTGTATTGTTCTGTTTTCCATTTGTTTTGTGAGTGTTTGTTTGGGACCATCTCAAAAACAAGATGATACATCTCGAGGGGTTTATCCTGATATAATGTAATTTCATATAATGTGCTATTTGTGCGGGAAGAAAAACAGACACACGAACAGGACTGTAATCATGATTGCCTTGAAGGAAGTACAGTAAATACAGCAAGACACGACTTAACGTGTTGCATCTCTTTGGTGGATTTACATGATGTCATTTCATGAAATCTGTGATATAACATTTCGTCTGATTCTGTTGACTTAAAATACTATAGTTCACTCGCTCACTCATGTTTATGTATGATGCCTAATCAAATTAAATATGTGTAATTTCTCCCACTGAACACATTAATTAGGAAGGAGGTGACTCTGACAGATGACAGGATGATTCTCTGCGGATCGGTCTCCAAACTAAAAGCACAGCTGCGGTCAGAAGCCCCACTGAATGTAAAGTTTAGACAAGCGTTTCCCACAGAGTCTGCCTCCCATTTAGCATCAGCGGAGCAGCTCCAGGTTATACATCTTACATATTTCCGCTCCTCTCCTCCGGCTTGTGGCTTTGAAAGAGAGTCGTTCATGTTCGCAGAGGCTGAACGCTCTGTCCCAAAGACGCAGGAATAACAAATTTCAAAGCTGGTATGTTCCTTTCTAAGTTCAGCCGGTATTCGCCTTTAGGCTCTCACCAGCATTTATATATACACAACGTTGCAGGAGGGCAGAAACCTCCCTGAGAGTTTATTTGTGGACGAGAGGAGCAGGATAGTCTCAGAGCTCACTTTATAAGCCTGGTAGACTCTATCGGGGTTCTCAGCACTGTAATCTTTCCATCACTGTCCAGCACAGAGGAATCAGACTCTGTATGTTTTCTCTCTCTTTAGACATAAATGAAAATACCTGACTGCTCCAGCACCTCGCAGGCATGTACTGTACTGTGCTCTCCAGACACACACACACGGTCTCAGTTATAAGCAAACCATCTCCAGCACCCATTAAGCCTGCAGGTATGCCGGGCAGTGATTTGCGGTGTATGTTTGAACATTTTGAACATTAATCACACTTTCAGAAACATGATAATCCTTCCCTGGGTATATGTCGGTCTGTCCTGAGGGGGAATTTGTAAAAAGGTTTGGAAAACGTTTCTGTGGGATTTTACTCCTGCATACCGAATCAATGAGGAGTTTAGCTGATTTACGCCCCAAGAGTCCGAGAACTTATGTCGGTCATATGAACCTGCTGCTGCTCCATATTTTATTTTGTTTCCAGGGGTTTTGTGCCGGTCAACTCTGATTTAAATCTCCCGAACTGATCCGCATTGTATTTTGCATTGTGATTTATTACATTAATAAAGGTTATATGGCCAGGATTTATTGGATTAATGATTTGTTGTCTTAATTTATTGTTCAGTAAGTTCAGTTCGTGTTCACCATTTAAAACATCTTTAAATAACTGCACTCATTTGTCATTATTTTCCCCTCTGAGAGCTTTGAATGTCTTCCAGGTCAAGCCTTTAAAGATGTCTCCTTTTGAAAAATCTTGCCGTCTCTTTTGGTTCCCATTTTTAATATAACTCTTTAAAACTGTGCATTTATTTCAAACTCGTATCGTGACATTTGTATGATTAAGATTAGTTTATCCCCATGCAGAGTCACTCCTCTTCAAGACATGAGATATTAAAGAAATACCATACGTCACTCTCTTTACTATATCATGTGCATTTCCCTGTTCTATTCACTGCACAGTATTGATGTTTCCCTTCTGATTTGTTTGCAGTTTTCCAACATTTCAGTTGTTCTATCACAGTGAGCTAAGATGGCTGTTTTTAAAGAAACCCCTTACTTTCAGTTTTGAGAGCAGTGTTGTATAGTTTAAATCTAAAGATACAACAATACTTTGTTACTTTCCTTCATCTCTCTGCTTCCTCGTCATCGTTAAAAGCAAATCAAGAAGTTATTCAGTCACCGATAAATAACTGGCTGCCCAAAACTATTTTGACACCCATTAAAGAGGACCTATTGTGCTTAATTTCAGGTTCATACTTGTATTTTGGGTTTCTACTAGAACGTGTTTACATGCTTTAATGTTAAAAAAACACTTTATTTTTCTCATACCGGCTGTGCTCTTTTCAGCCTCTGTCTGAAAGCCCAGTCTGCTCTGATTGGTCAGCTGGCCCTCTGTTGTGATTGGTCAACCGACCCAAGCTCTTCGGACTCCAGCTCCACTCAAAGTAGCTTTGTCTGAAGGAGTGCCAAACTAGCCGCGAGCCAAAATATGTTACTTGGTGACATCACCATGTTACAAGCGAGACATTTCAGGAGCAGTGTTTCTGTGGGGGAGAGTAACTCCCTTTGGCGTCGACTTTGGGCTTTGTAACTTTTCAGACATTTTACATGCACAAAAAAATGATAAAACGCACTAAAGGAAAGGGGAAAAGCACAAAAGCACAAGAGGTCCCCTTTAAATGCAGTGGCGTCATTCGAAACGTTTCTGATGATATGATGATGACAGAGAGGGAAAAACAAGAGTTCAGAAGATGTTTGTGCTCATCCATCCAGGTGCTAAGGGGAACTTTTACAATGCCTTCATGTTCTGCTCTTAAAATGTTGTGTTTGACATGTAGATTGTGGCCTTCTCTTGCACTTCTTGCTGGAATGAAATGAGCCTGAACTAAATCTTTATCTTTATAATTTAATCAAACCACCGATTTCCTGAGGCTGCAGCTGTTAAAGATAAAATATAAAAACTGAAGAGAGAAAAAGGAGAAATAGGGAGTAGATGAACAGACACAGAAAGAAAAAAAGACAGATGAAGAGACTGAGACAGAGGCCTGTTGATGGTATATTGAATCTGGGGGTCCCAATGGGAGTAATAGAGAGGAGGGTTCCCAAGGCGCTGACCCTCAACACTGTTCTTCCACACCACTTCACTTCTTCTGATTTATCACCCCATCATCCATCTTTCCACAGCAGAGGAGAAGGAGAAGGGAGGGACGCTGAAACTAATCAGAAGAGGATGGAGAATATAAGAAGGAAACAGAAAAAGATGAAATGGATAGAAGAGGTTTGTTGAGCAGAGAGTGGAGAGATGATGAGAAGAAGATGATACATGAGATACAGTAGGAGGATGAGAAGAATAAGAGAAGGAGAACGGATGAGGGCTGAAAAATTACAGGCGAAATGGGATTATAATACGTATCCATAGTCATAAAGTGTTCTCTTTGATTTTTCTGTTACTGAAGTTTGTGTGTGGCCGTTCTACTAAACAGCTGATGCATTACGACTAGGGCTGTCAAAGTTAACAATCAATCAATTACACAATCAATCTTCCGGAGGTTGTAGCTCCGGGCTCAGTTTTAAAGCTAGAGTAAAACCTACGGAATCCATTCTTACCAATTTGGTCATGTTAGCTTGTCGGGAAGGAGGTTAAATAACGCTCCAAACTTAAGCTAAATTTTGGCGAGGAAAAACTGGCATGGCCATTTTCAAAGGGGTCCCTTGACCTCTGACCTCAAGATATGTGAATGAAAATGGGTTCTATGGGTACCCACAAGTCTCCCCTTTACAGACAGACCCACTTTATGATATTCACATGCAGTTTGGGGCAAGTCATAGTCAAGTCAGCACACTGACACACTGACAGCTGTTGTTGCCTGTTGGGCTGCTGTTTGCCATGTTATGATTTGAGCATATTTTTATGCTAAATGCAGTACCTGTGAGGGTTTCTGGACAATATTTGTCATTGTTTTGTGTTGTTAATTTCCCTTTAAGGTACAATTTGAACAGATAAAAACATTTTTAATCGATTGGCAGCCCTAATTAAGACAGATTCCTCCAGACCTCCAAAAGATTTCGGGGAGAAAAAGAGTTCAGAGCTTGTATAGAGAATAGTGAAACAGAGTTATTTACAGAAAAATGCAAAGTTTTACTTAAGTAAGAAAAGTGATATCATTAAATACATCGACATTAGAATCATACGATTAGTCGTTGCAGTTTGGGGAAAGAGTCAAAGAGGAACATAAGTGGAGGACAGGGTGGGTGAAGATAAGAAAAATGGACACAAAAACAACAAAAAATCCACAAGGGAAAGAGATGAAGGCAGGAGGGAGGGATGAAAAGAGATGAGGGCAGCGCTCGGGGAACAGCAGCCCTTTCAGAGGTGATGAATGTTGTTTTGACACGTGTGTATCCACAGGCCCCAAGGTCACAGTTTAACAGCAGGAACGAAGGTCAGTTTAAAGTCTGGGTCAAGTCAAATATGATTCCCTAAGTGACGGGTTTGGAATTTAAATCTATGGTTCAGTGTAGCTCGATGGGTGAAGCACGGTTACACCGTTAATGTTACATGACGGGTCACATTTAGCAGACTGTGACAGTAATTTAAGATAATGTGGATAAAGACATCCAGGAAAGGAAGGAGGGAATAAAGGAGATATTTACACTAGGAAATATACAAATAGCAATAGATTTCTTGAGGCACGCAGCATGGGGTGAAGAAAAAGGTCAACAGGAAGAGAGGTGGAACAAAACAAAGAATTGGGAAGAGAGGTAGATATGTAAGGGATAATGTACAGCGAGCTGGTTATTGTTGTGAAATAAACTCCGACAGGGTGATGTGGCGTCGGGGTGGAAAATCAATAATTTGACACAAAAACGGTCCGCCAGAGTCCAACATCAGAACTGCGCCCATAGCAACGGTCTGTTTTACATAGCAACGGTCTGCTATAAAGAAATAACAGACCGTAGAACGCGGTGATTGACCAATCAGAATCAAGTTTTCAACAAAGGCGTGTAATAAGAGGAGCTAAAAGAGGGAAAGAAGGCAGTATTACACAGAGGAAAGACAGAAAAACATCTTCAAAACGTTATTACAGCAATTATTGTTACAGGTTGCCATCAGCCTCCATTATTAGTGTGTTAATTAAGTGTTGTTGCATGTTTGACCAGCAGACACAGACATCAACACACGCACACAAAATCTGGAACCAATTACACTCTACCTGCAGGCTGCAGGCGACCCTCATCCAACACACTGTTTAGACACGGGGAATCAACACTACACTGTGTGTGTGTCTGTGTGTGTGTGTGTGGGTGTGACATTGTAATTGTTAAGTCTGATGTGTTAAAGTGTTGACATCACAAACACATACGTCCTCGCCGTGACTCTACGATTCATGGCCGCACTAATGTAAATAAGTTGATATCATGTCCGACCACAGGGGAGATACCGAGACCGAAAGCACGCTACGAGACTCTGACGGCAGACCACATAATCTAGTGGATATGTCTTTGTCTCCAATCACACTTATTTTGGTCTGGTCTCTGATATTTTCTGTGTTCTTGATTTGTATTTCGGCCAAAGGCTAACACTAATAAGCTCAAAGAATTGCATCAGATTCACAACATGCTTTGGTTTAAAGCCACTATTTGAACCGTCCGCCCACTATTTTGGTTTTGCTGTTGACGCTGACTCTAGTCTGACTCTGTTTTGACGTGGCCTGGCTGGAACCCGACTCTGAACAAAGAGATTGGCTCATCTTGAAATCAACAATGTTTGATTACAGTTGAAGATCACACACATCATGTCTGCCTGGAGCAGAGCAGGCTGTTCTCATACACTGTTCATAGCTATACCTTCAAAAAGGAACGCACTATAATTTGTATATAACCCACGTAATCAATTCGTATGTAATCCACGTAATCGTGAGCCAGGACAGGTGACGTAGTATAAAGAGCGATAAAGTCAGGGTAAGGAGGAGGTCGGGGTTGATGGGTGGGTCTAAAACTACAGGACTTTCACCCAGGAGACAGCTGTTGGTGTCCCGTGTGAAACCAGAAGTCAACGTTCACTGACAGTATTTGTCACATAACTTCCGTACTTAAGTAATGCCACTTCCATAGTTATTTTAACCCAAACCACGATCTTTTCCTAAACCTAACCGAGTAAATTTGTTGTTTTTTCTTGCTGGACATTCGTAGGAAAATGCATGAAAAATAAAATAACTTTTTGTAGGATATCAGGCGAACAGGTGTATGAGGATACGTTGCGCAGAGAGGAGGGTACAAGCCACTGGGTAGAAGACACGTAAGTAAGACAACTTTGAGATTACCAGAAGGCATATTCTTCCTCTTCCTATCTAATGAAAACCTTTGTTCCTCTGTTATCAAATAACATTTAATCAAAAGCCAAAGTCTTTCAAATTTTAAAGTAAAACATCACTGCAAAAGGTTCAGATTTCAATTGAATTTGACCTCCAAATTTTTCTGCCAAATATTTTCTTACTCTCAAATACATTATATTTCCTGGACCAGTCCTTCCAGTGAACACACAGAGACAACACTGATGCACCTGTCCACCAAATGTGTATTAGATAACATTTAGTTTGACTAGGCCTACTCATTACTGACCAAAAAAATCATTCACAAAATAAATTAAACTCTGGTTAACAGCCCGTCTGAAATGCACTTTAATCCATCATCTCCAGAGCAGCTACGTTGCTGACTTCGTCTGATCTTACATAAGAAGGAGGAACTTTCCTAAAGGATCATCGTATTGTTATTAATCCAGACATATTGTGGTTTAAAACCCCACACATGCAAATGTATGACCCAGTTTTCACATCGGGTTTCATCTAACATAATTGGGGGTGAACCTGGTCCAAAGCTGATTAAAGCTTTCACTGTACATTCATGTTGTTTCATGCACCATATGTTTTTCTTCACCACTTCCCTCCTCAGCGACAGAGACATAACTTCACAATGAGCTCTTTCCAGAGTTTCCTGTCCTTGGCCAGACTGTCCGCTGCATCTGTCCCCAGGAGACAGTCATGTGGGTCAGTTTGTCAGAGATAGGTCTGGATATCTGGATGAAATGAGTCACAACAAAGAGAATCAGTACAAAACATATATGCATGAATATGACAGTGCTGCATGCATATGAGGTTTGTTATCTTTATGGATATATTGAGGATCTCATCGTGACACGTTTGTCTTATAAATGAACTTCTACCGGCCCTGTGATCACCTAACTCCGACGCCTGTTTCCTATATGGCCATGACCTAGTAGTTTATGTGTGGTTTTGCTCGGTAAACTTGTCAGATTCTACACAGATCTGTCTTTGACTCAAGATTTTGAGTCCTCACCTTGGCCTTGCATAAAAGATGAACCCAAAACTTTAAAAAAAAATACATATTTTTCAGTTCCCTTCTGGGTCCACAACAGTTTTAGATGTATTTGTCCCTTATTCTTAATTACTCATCAAATATATATTACAATAACACTGTCACGTCTGTTCTCTTGTACAGTTTCATTTGATTGTGGCTTACCAATAGACTTTGACAGAAACAATTCTTTTGTCAATCATGAGGCACAATTTCACTTTTACTGCTTTTAGTGCAATTTGAATAAAATATAAATAACTTCTAAAATACCCGGAGTAGAAAACAACAAATACAAAATGTCCCCTGATATCTTATTTCCATAAACCACATAAATAGGTGTGCTGTGCAAATGTCCTAGAAAAAAAAAACACTATTTGAAAAATGTATTTTTTAATATTTTAATGTTGTGTGTTGTATATCTTTAGTGCAGTTTTATATGACCATTTTAACCTGTGTAAAGTGCCTTTGAGTACAATGAAAAGCACTCAATTGTATTATTATTATTATTATTGTCATGTTATTTTCCCATCTATTAAATAGTTTTAGGTTTTAGTATACACAAAAACATTTTACATTTCCCATACATGCGTGTGTGTTTGTAACAGTAATTTTATTTGTGGATTTTCTTAGACAGGACTGGTCATATATCCTTCAACACTCATCGCCTCTCTTCTTCATCCTGACTGTCTGCACTCAGTCGCTCAACAAGTGTGTGTGTGTGTGTGTGTGTGTATGTCTGTGTAAAGAGAGAGAGAAAACAGGCCGACGGTGGATCATAAATAAAAGGGCACTGCTGTATGTTCTTAGCGTGTGCCTCACATGAAAGGCGGGCGCCGCTACATGGAAACACATGTGGTACTGTGATAACCTCCGTCATAAATCTACAGAGAAAACAGGATGAAATAGAAAAACAATAAGGAAGAGAAGATGAGAGCGACGAGAGAAGCAGATGCCGCCATTTCATTAGGAATCGATCATAATTTAGATCCTTCCGGACATTAAATGTTAATGTGTGATGAGCCTATAAAATCTCATCAGTGCAAGATATCAAGTGGGTCATAACACAGACAGACGCAGGCGGGCGGGCTTCACGTGTCTGACAGGAGATAGATGAGGAAATATAGAGACATATCGGATCAGAGGCTTTCAGTTCAATAGAATACAATATATCACTCTAGAGCGAGGAGAGGAGAGGCAGAAGAGATTTACTTGCACCGTCATCTGTTTTCTGATCCTCTAAGTGCTTCTCCGGCTTCAACCCACACCAGTCAGTCGTGCACCGTCCATAAAGATTTACTGGTGCGGCGTCATGTGTGTTCCAGATATTCTTAAATGATTCGAGCCAATAGTCATCACTGACATTACAGCATATTCGGTAGATCTTCATTATAGGTGCAGTGTTTAAAGGACACTCAACAAGGATTAAATAAAGGATTTGTGGTTGGGGTTGAGGGGAGATGGGGAATGTAGGCGAAATGAAAGATGAAAGTAAAAAAAAAAAAGATGTTAAAAATGTGAGGCATTTAACAACAAATCTGCTAATATTTCACCTCATCAGTTAGTCAGGACCAAAATTGAGGTTATAGTCATTAGCTGCAATATATCTTGCAGCCTTAACCTCGACATCTGTTCCACTACAGGACACTGAAAACATGATGGCAGTGATCTAGATCCTCTTAAGTGAGTCTTATAATGGAGATACATCAGCTCCTTTGATGTACGGCTTTCTGTTTGTTGGCCAGACTTGGTGTATCTGCACTTTTATAGAACATAGTGTTGCACTCCAGACACAACGATGAGCTAAACCAAGTCTCCTCTGAAATGCTCACATTTCTCTTTTACTGGCTGTGTTTTACTGCTGGTGGTTAAGGCGTGTGATGTTAACCATCACTGTCTGTTTACATGCAGCTTGACAGGTGATCAATTTGGACACTCGCTCATGTTTGTTAGGTTAGTTTGAAAGTGGAGAACACATTCAAAGAGGCAGGTGAAGGAGGAAAGCCGTGGCTCATTGATTGATTGGCCGGAGGTCTGATGAGCTGATGGCTGACAGGTGTGTGTAGAGCAGAGAGAGGTGATGAGCTGACTGAAGGCAGGTGTGCTGGTAGGCAGGGTCCAGGTGAGTGACAAGACGATACACAGATATGTAGCTATATACTGAATATATATACAGTATATACTTTCCAATCCAATGAACATGTCAACTGTTTTCTAGACTAGACAAGGGTATATTTCATCCTAAATACAATCTATTTACTTTAACTTGTTAATAAAGTAGAATAAATTAAATGTCTATCTTAGTGTGAGCAGCTTACAGGTAAATGTTTGTACCAGTAGTTGTACAGAACTCACATTGGAGCGTATTCCATGACGAACGTCGTAAGGTACAGCTGGTTAAGTCCGCATCAATGCAGGCTCGCTGTTGAAGCGTTTTATAACCCACTTCCACTCCCCGCTAATTGGTTCGGGATGGCACTTCAGAAGGTTAGGCTCTTAAGAGGTATACACAGAGAGGAATAGGCCTTTCTCACGACATTTTGACTCGTCACAGTAGGAAATGCACAGATGTACAACATTAATGATGGTTGAATTCCATTTAGCTGCTTTGATTTCAGGTTTCTGGTATCATGGTGCATGCTGGTTCACCGTCGCTCTCACTGGGACACTTGAATAGAACTGAGCCATCGTTAATGTTATTAGTAACACCTGTGCTTTTCCTGCAATGACAAGCAAAAATGTCTGCTGTGAAATAGGCCTATTGAAGTAGTGCAAAAAATGTTTGGACAGCTCTCACTTCCCAAAAGGGCTATTTGACAGTTAAGATTTGTTTTTAGGGTTCAGGTTAGATGTAGGTTCGGCTTTAAGGGTTGGGGTCAGTCATTATGTTGAGAAATACATTATTATGTCAATGAAGGTTCTCACAATTATAGATGTATCAACATATATGTGTGTGTGTAATAATAAAAAAAACATATAAATGTTTTAATGGAGGGTGTTTTAATGCTCTCCCCCTCTCTGTCTCTCTCTTTATCCCTTCCTATCTCACCGAATCAGCTCCCATCTAATCACTGAAGTACCAAAGGGGGGTGACCTCATCACCCCAACGCCATGGTAACGCCCCGCAGCCGTGCACCCTGGGTCCCCGGGATCCTGGGAAGGTGGAGGAATGTGGAATGTGATTGGTCTGTGAGAGGCAGAGTGGACGTGCAGGGTGGGAGCAGAGCAACCTGAGGATGGATTAAATGACAGCTAGAATACACACACACACACACACACACACACACACACACACACAATAACACAACTCTATTAACTGTGGTAACACATCTCACACAGACATGCAGGCAAACACACAATATGCTTCTTCTGTTGGTATTGAATGACATAACACCCTACAGCTACACACACACGTTATTACACAAACGTGATACCTGCTAAGCAGCAGCTATCAGAGTCTAATTCACTTTGTCTGTCCAGGCTGCAGGGCGGACCTGTGAAGTGGTGGAAGTGAAGGGTGCTGAAAGCCCTCATTTTCATTCATTCACACAATGTCAGAGTTGAAATATTTTAAATACTTGAGTTGCACTCGCTTTACTAAATCACAGCGCCATTACAGCTTCCTTTTGAACTGCTGGAGCAGTTCTGATGTTCCTGACGATGTAAATCAAGCGCACCTCACATAGTTGACCCCGCTGGTGAATGGGGTTTACGCCGGGGAGGTAAACCTTTCTGTTAAATAGAGACAGCGAAGTCACAAATCACTGTTCTGAATGAATGTTGACTTTAAAGTTTAAATATTTAGTTTTGACTCAGGTAAAGAAGAGAAAGTCAGCTGTATAGAGGACAGTAAATCACAGCTCTACTCCGTGTGTAGTGCTCTTGCACCTCTATCTTTGGACTTTCACTTTTACTGAGCTGAATACTTCTGACAAAACCTGAAAAATGAACTGCACTCCACCACAGTTGCTGTTTGTTTTCATTTCTTTGGTAGTCTTATGGCTCCAATTAAACCAAAAATTGCTCCAAGGATGTATAAACTCTTTGATTTAATACCTGTTGTTGTTATTATAAATCAGCTGTATATTCATATTTAGGGTGCTGTATATTTGTGCCCTGTAATGCTGTCCTTCTGTCTCATTAAAATGTCTGATGCTATCAAAGGGATGAAAGAACCTCATCTTATTGTCCATCATTGAAGTCCAGCCGCTGATACTGTAGTACCAATGGATTTTCAACCCAACTCTTCATATATTGACGCTTTGTAAGACCCCTCGGCGTCACATTGGGTCGCAATAAACAGGTCTTTAATGTTGTGAAGTAAACAAAAACATGTGCTTAGGTTCAGGCAATAAAACCACTATAGTTAGGTTTAGGAAAAAAACAATATGGTTGGACCTAAAACTACTACGTTTGTACAGTGAAAATGACACAGAATGTCGTGAACACGGGACACGAACGAACGGCTGAGAGTAACGTGACGCACGAGACACCAACAGTGGTCTCCTGGAGGAAAGCCTTGTGTTAGTTGGACCCATCAACCTCCAATCTGTCTTTTCACTCTTAAAGCTACGTCACCACACTTCCAGCGCACTCTCCCTGAGCGTTAACATTGACGCGGATGGGTTTACATTATAGTTAAGGGAATGCCGGGGACTGTTTTATACCGGCGCTGAAGGGTGCCTTATGCGGTGGTACCGAATGCCAACGGCTGTGACAAAACGTCGGTATTTGACGCCCTGGGAATGAGAACGGGGTGGTATTTCACCTACTAAAAATGTTTTCATCTTGGTTCAGTGGAGTTGCACTGCGCAGTGCCACGATTACTGATCAGACTAATGCTTATCCATCTATCTCTCTATCTCTCTATCTCTCTATCTAATGCTTGTGCCCTGAGTTTCATTAACGATTGTGGCCAGTTTTTAGGAAATTAAGCCTTTTTCACAAAAGACAATAAAAAATTTCCAAGAAAGAAAAGACGTGTATGAACTTATTAAGAGCTAATGGGATTTTCATCTGAGGTTTTCCCAGCTGGTTCGGAGCTGCATGAAGAGAAATTACATCTGGACTGGCATCCATTTCAATCCCATTTCCTTTCAGTCTGTTTGGGCTCAAATCCTGTTGCTCTCACATCTGTGAGTTTTGGTTGTGTCGGGGTAAGAAAGCCATTGAGCTCTTTGAGGTCAGAATCGCGGACCTATGACAACCTCTGATCTTGATCTTATTCTAAGAAAATGTAAGAAACCATTGAGATCTGTGTGTGTGTGCGTGTGTTTCATTGTATGTAACCGAACGTCTTAGGGGTCTTACAACTCGTTTTTTTCTGTCAATGATCTAAATTACTAAAAGTAAAACCAGCAAGCACGTGGGGTTTTGAAACAAACATTTCTTCATCGCTGAAGGAGGGAAAGTTCCTCACTTCTAAAGCAGTGACATTCACACACACACACACACACACACAGTGCCTTGTCTCCATTCAGCAAACCCACACAAACACTCATTCATCCAACTCGAGGCTTGCACAGGCAGCTCTCTAATCAAAACAAATCTTCAGAGACAGAGGCAGAGCGAGACAGAAAGAGCGTGAGGCGCTCTGAATGTGTTGTCAATTAGCAGCGGCAGCAGCTCAATGGTACGGAGTGAAAGACGCCGAAAACAGGAAAGATCCTGAATGAATCAAACAGGTCTGTTGTTTTTATGAGGTCTCTGATGTGGACCCAGAACTAAATGTTTAACTGTGAGTTCTCCAGCCTCTTCAAAGATTTGGTCAAGAATTAGGTTTTATAGAAACAAAGAGGCCTTCAGTGTGCTGGTTGCTGCATTGTCCCGGACGTTTCCTTTCACTTTCCTCCTCCCTGCGCTCCTTCTCTCGCTCCAGCTTTCCTCCAGGCCTGTCCTTCACGGGTGTAATTCATTACCGCCTACATTCAGATGCTCACACACATGCCACCATGCACATACATTTGGTTATAGGAATAGTTTTTGTAATCTATGATGTGAAAATGTGCGTTGGTTCTGTGCCTATTTTAAGCCCACCACCCTGTATGTTTAGGTATGTCAATTGGCCCCGGGACGAGAACCACAGTTTCTTATTTGAGCTGAAATGTTTAAATGAATGTTCAGGAGATTTGACGTTTTGTTTCTCAATGTTTGGTTTGGAGACTGAACGGTTAGCTGTGGGAAGGCTAAAATTGGTTCCCAAATTACTCGGAGGAAACTGGTGTCAAAATCGTTGGTGGTTATGTTGTGTAACCGTAGCAGTCCCACCGATGAAAGTGGACTGGATAAAATAAAATATAATGGGCCGATATGAAGATTGAAAAGCTTAGAAAATGTTGGAAAACAGCAGTAAACCTACAGAATAATTATATACATAAGGGGCCAGTCTTTTCTCTTATTTCACTTTTCCTCTTCTCTCTACAACGTGAAGGACATTAATGGGAGTAATTTCTCCCATCAGGCTCAATCACAACGTCTATAGCCGTATCTGTCAGTCTAAATGTGCTGTTTCAACATCACATCACATCTGCAGCTGCGTTCACTCACCCATGTATTTCTCTCTATTGACCAGGCTTCCTCTCTCTGCTACGTAACACGGTACAACAAAACCCACGGCACTTTTTCATTTGGATCCAGATGGAGGGAAAGGTCAATACATTGTGTCTGACAGACAGAGAGACAGAGAAAGGGGGAAATAAATACAAAGAGATGTGGATGAAGGGACAGACGACCTGGACGAAATGATGGACTGACACAAAGTGAGGAAGACAGACATGAGGAGAGAAGGCAGAAAGAAGAAGACGCGGCAATTTGCGAGCTGTGCAGACGTGCAAACAAATGCAACACTATTAATGTCTTCCGGGAGGGACTGCATTGTGTACAGTTATTACCATATTAAAAAATGATTCATAATGAAGGATTCATCCCTTCTCGCCTCTCTACGATGGCTGACTTTTCACTTTGACTTCATGTGATGCCTTTCTGAACAGCTACAATCTCGGAAGATACCCACTGAGGATGTACCTCAAATAATGCGACAGAAACAGACTTCTTCTTCCCGAAGATGCTCATTATTCTCATTCCCAGGGTGTCAAGTACCGAGGCTTTGTCACGGCTGTTGGCATTCTGTACCGCCGTTCAAGGCACCCTTTAACACCGGTATGAACCCGTTGCATTAACTATAATGTAAACCTAACTAACGCTATGAGAAAGTACGCCAGGAGTGTGGTCACGTAGTTTAAAGAACGAAAAGATGCATACCAGGCCGGTGGGAGGGGAGATGGATGGGTCCAACAAACACAAGGCTTTCATCCAGGAGACCGCTGTTTGTGTCACTTTCACATTACAATCAGCCGTTCGTGTCCCGTGTTCACAACGTTCAGTATCATTTTCACCACACAAACGTAGTAGTGTTAACCATTCTTTTTACAACGTAGGACTTTGACTTTTGGAAAGTGATCACTATATTCTGTCGAGTCAGCGCGCAGCACAAACCCTATTTTTTAACCTATGAATCAAAATCAAGTTAAGAACCTGTAGGTTTTAGCTGTATGTGTTAATTTCATTCATTAAAAAAACCTAATCATAATATTGAAATATTTATTCTTTGGGGAAAAAAACAAAAACGTTCATTCATCCTTTTAAGATGTAACATGCTGTATGTATCAGCCACTGATTTCATGGAAAATTCAGTTTGTGATTGTTCAATGTCCCCCAGTTAAAGGGGGCTCATAAAACTTAGTTTAGTTAAAAAAAAAAAAAAGAAAGAGAGAAATGAAAAGTGGTAGTTAAAATTTATTATATGCCAATATTGAATCAATTTGATGCTTTGAAGGCACAAACACATTACATACTCTGTAGCAGTCTGTTACAACCCAGAGGTGGTGTAGGGGTAAAGGAAGTAACATACAGCCGGTGTTATCAGGCAATCACTTGTTTTATTGCCGTGACTGAAATTAAAAGAAAAAAAAGCGTACAATGGTTTGAATTATAACAACCAAAAACGAGGGTTTCGGGTGGCCGAAAAGGAGAAAACAAAGGCACACACCCTAGCCCTGAATAATCCCTAACAAACAGACAACTAAACAACTGCTCTACTCAAAAGGACAAATAAACACAAACGAGTACCTCAGAATAGTTAACTTTCAAGATTCAAGACTCAAGATTCAAGATGTTTATTGTCACGCCAGTTGTAAGTTATATTACATTTACATTACAATTATAAAAGGAAATACTTTGTACAAGGGCATATTAAGAATATATATATTAAGAATATATACAATATAAGATATATTTTTGTGTAAGACTGTGTCGAATGAATTATCTATTTAAAAGTTAACTTAAACAATCTAAAGTCCACTGACTCCAGTTGGACCTGTAGGCTACACAGTATTCTAGTTAACAATTCACAGAAACAATCGAGAGGCACGGGGGACAGATCAATGGTAATCACTGCCCGCCATAGCCTAGTCACAGCTGGCTTTTAAAACTTGACACACGGCACAGCAGGCTGGTGATCCGAGGGCATTCACCTGAGGGCGGCCCGGAGGCGTCGCCCTGAAGGGGATCCCCCAGACGTGACGTCATCTCGGAGCGGAGGGACAGCGGAGCGCACCAAAAGAAAAGAGCAAAAGGGAGAGCGCAGCACAGCAATATACAACAATAACAACAACAATAACGAACGGTCACTCTGAGACCGTAACACAGTCCCTCATTCTTTAGTGCTTGCTGTCATTTCCCTTTTTCCCAATTCATTTTAGCTGACTTTCACAGTTCCTCTGAGTTGGTTGGAGGGTTATTCAGATCCCCTGTTGTGCAGGGTGTGGGGACTGGCTCCTGATGAAGAACTGAGAGCAGCTTGGTGCATTTCCCCTCTGGGCCAATCAGGGTGTCACTTTGATTGACACATTTCATTTTGCATTTTTAACACTAGCCTGGCACTCTGGGCCAATCTGCTCTGGCCCAATGGCCAGACTACTTTTCTCCATTTCAGAGGGGTTCAGTCTATCTCACACAAAGTCACAGAGCCCTTCTGAAACCAGAAGCATGGGAAGAGAGGTTCTGTGAATTTGGCATGGAAGGTGTGTATGTGGATCAGTTTTTCTGATATGACACCGTAATAAGTCAGAGTACCGGCTTCCCAGTCCAGAAACACTGCTATTTTTTTGCAAAGGGGCACTCTTTTGTTGGGCTTAAAATCTTTTAATGTCTTCCCGTCGTTGAGCTTAAGATCTTGGGATGTCTTCCCGTTGTTGGGCTTAACTTCGGATGTCTTCCTGCCCTTGGGCTTAACTTCGGATGTCTTCCCGTCCTTGGGCTTAACTTCGGATGTCTTCCCGTTGTTGGGCTTAACTTCGGATGTCTTCCTGCCCTTGGGCTTAACTTCGGATGTCTTCCCGTCCTTGGGCTTAACTTCGGATGTCTTCCCGTTGTTGGGCTTAACTTCGGATGTCTTCCCGTCGTTAGGCTTAACTTCGGATGTCTTCCCGTCGTTGGTCTTAACTTCGGATGTCTTCCCGTCCTTGGGCTTAACTTCGGATGTCTTCCCATCCTTGGTCTTAACTTCGGATGTCTTCCTGCCCTTGGGCTTAACTTCGGATGTCTTCCCGTCCTTGGGCTTAACTTCGGATGTCTTCCCGTAGTTGGGCTTAACTTCGGATGTCTTCCTGCCCTTGGGCTTAACTTCGGATGTCTTCCCGTCCTTGGGCTTAACTTCGGATGTCTTCCCGTTGTTGGGCTTAACTTCGGATGTCTTCCTGCCCTTGGGCTTAACTTCGGATGTCTTCCCGTCGTTAGGCTTAACTTCGGATGTCTTCCCGTTGTTGGTCTTAACTTCGGATGTCTTCCCGTCCTTGGGCTTAACTTCGGATGTCTTCCCATCCTTGGTCTTAACTTCGGATGTCTTCCCGTCCTTGGGCTTAACTTCGGATGTCTTCCCATCCTTGGGCTTAACTTCGGATGTCTTCCCATCCTTGGGCTTAACTTTGGACGTCTTCCCGTCGTTAGGCTTAACTTCGGATGTCTTCCCGTCCTTGGGCTTAACTTCGGATGTCTTCCCATCCTTGGGCTTAACTTCGGATGTCTTCCCGTCGTTAGGCTTAACTTCGGATGTCTTCCCGTTGTTGGTCTTAACTTCGGATGTCTTCCCGTCGTTGAGCTTAACTTCGGATGTCTTCCCGTCCTTGGTCTTAACTTCGGATGTCTTCCCGTCGTCGAGCTCAATATCTATATATATATATGTGTTCTCATGAATGGCAGTGTATCCTGTCCTCGAACAGAGCAGACTCCAGGAATTCTTGTTGCATCCCAGGCCACCACTTCTGTCCCATCTTCTACCCACTGCTCTATAAGCCACTGCGATGCCGACCTTCCCTTTCAACTCCACCTCCCAGTAGCAAAGGCCTTTCAGGCCCTTTTCACAAAACACTTGACTCCTCTTAAACCTGTCGATGTTTTCAGGTCGTGGCACCTTCTCCTCCACCTTCTCTACAGTTTTCACTTTCCTGTTGCCATCAGACAGAGCAAGCCTCTTGCTTGCTGTGTTTTCATCAAGCCTCAGATCTGCACCATCTGAAGAGAAACAAAGAACACATCATGTAGTGTTTTTGTTTGCAGTTAAAAGACTATAAAACATTGATCTTATGTTATACAAATTGAAGACGAAATCTAAAGAAAACCAAGGCATTTCATCGGACATTCATTTCAAATTTATCAGGTATTAGCTTATTGTCTAAGGCTCTACTGAAGTGATAACATATTAAATAATAAAATAATATAGACTTACACTTTTTCAGCCCTGGCTTTAACCGATGCGCTCCACAGTGGTCCAAACTGTACAAAATGAAGATAGTGTTGTGAAAAAGAAAATTACACCTTTAATACAATACTTTGAAAAGCCTAAAGCCCCTAAATTTAAAAAAAAAAATAAGAATAAAAACTACTCTTTGGCGGAACAGACCACCTCCGAGCGACATTTGCAACCTGTTAGGAGGGGTCACAAAAAAATATAGTTTTACTTTGCAGGGCTATTACTTGAGTGTTTGGGAGAGGTCTGTGTGTGTGTAGCTCAATGTCAAAAGGCAAGGAGTAGGAAAGAGCATTTGATATGGACAGAATTAATACAAAAAATAATTAAAACATGTGATCTGAATCTGGATACATTATGACATCTGGTTCATGGGCCTTTGCATTTACACCTGGTGTTAATAAATGTTCTTTTCTCTTAACACTAAGGCAATTATTGAGTGTTTTGGTAACTAGCCTGCTAGCTAATAAGATAAAAGATTTAGTTTGGTTTTTGCCCTACATGTAGTCTTATAACTCAGAGAACCAGCTACCTGTATATCAATACAAATGTACACATATAAACACTCATTCCTCAACATACCAGAGTGTCTTCAGGTTTGTATTAGGATCGGCAGCTATAGCAGAGAGCATCGTCTCTCCTTCAGGTCCTGGATGATTGAAACTCAGATCCAGCTGTTTGAGGGAGGAGGCCGTTTTGGATGTGAGAGCTGAGGCCAGGAAGGAGCAGCCTTTCTCTGTCACCTGACAACCTGACAGCCTGAAAACCACACACACACAAACACAACACTTTTTACAAAAACATATTTTAATTGTACATTTATAGGCCAATCAAACATTTCCTTTCATGGCCATGGTATAAATGTCTAAAAAGTTTGATAATCACATTTTATACTTTTGATTGACTGTTTATTGTACCTTTTATGCAAGCATTTTATCATAAAATAATAACATAATTAAAAATTACAGTAAATGCATCGAACACTTACTTGAGAATTTCCAGTTTACAGTGTAGACTCTGTAGGCCTTCAGCAAGCATCTGCACACCTGCATCCAGCAGGTCATTGTGACTCAGGTCCAGCTCTGTCAGATTACTGGATACGGAGCAGAGAACTGAGGACGACAGACCGCTGCAGGAGTCCTCAGACAGCTCACACCAACTCAGCCTGTGAAAAGGTGTATAAGCATATAAAGGTGTGCTCCACAGAAGACTCACATAAAAAAAACAAAAAAAACATTTTGTCTAATAGCAAATATTCAGACATCAAAGAAACCATGTTGTTCTCATGATAAGACATGCTAAATCACTACCTGCCGACGCTCTCTAAGTGTCTGGAAATAGTCTTAACAAGAATCACTCAACCTCACTACCTTTGCAGATAAAACGTAAAACTAGGGTGATGTCAATCGATTCAAATATTTAATCACGATTAATCGCATGATTGTCCGTAGTTAATCGTGATTAATCATACATTTTTTATTTGTTCAAAATGTACCTTAAAGAAAGATTTGTCAATTATTTAATACTCTTATCAACATGGGAATGGACAAAAATGCTGCTCTATGCAAATGACAAATATTGTGAAGAAACCCTCACAGGTACTGCATTTAGCATAAAAGATATGCTCAAATCATAACATGGCAAACTGAAGCCCAACATGCAACAACAGCTGTCAGTGTGTCAGTGTGCTGACTTGACTATGACTTGCCCCAAACTGCATGTGATTATCATAAAGTGGGCATGTCTGTAAAGGGGAGACTCGTGGGTACCCATAGAACTCATTTTAATTCACATATCTTGAGGTCAGAGGTCAAGGGACCCCTTTGAAAATGGCCATGCCAGTTTTTCCTTGCCAAAATTTAGCGCAAGTTTGGAGCGTTATATAACCTCCTTCGTGACAAGCTAGTATGACACGGTTGGTACCAATGGATTCCTTAGGATTTGTTTGTTTATTGTGGCATTAAAACAAATTTGCGTTAATGCGTTATTATCTCATTAGCTTTGACAGCCCTAGTAAAAACTGGTCTGATCACAAACAAACTTCAGATCATCATTTTGTCTCTGCGGGACACTTATTTGATAGGTTGAATGATTATATCACCACAGAGCTATGTTAAATGTTCACCTACTTGGGACCCTCATGGAAATGGTAAACAGACTTCAGATTTGAAATAATAAATTGGCTTTGAATGTAGTTTATAGCAAGATAACAACAAATAAGTGTAAGAGCATTTGAAAGTACTTACAAAGCAGTTTTGGAGACTTTGACCACCGGCAACATTCCTAGAAGAACTTTCTCTGATTTCAGGTACTTTTTCAGGTCAAACACACCAAGCTTCTCATATGATGTCAGCAGCACAAAAGTCAGAGCTGACCACATGGAGGTGGAGAAGCTTTCAAATGAGAGTGTTTCTGACTTCAGGTAATCTTTCACTTCTTCCACAAGAGAGTGGTCCTTCAGCTCATTCAGACAGTAGAAAAGATTGCAGTTTCTATCAGCATCACTGTTCTCCTCCCTAATCTTCTCTTTGATGTACACAATTGTTTCCTTGTTGATGGTCTCATTGTTGTCTTCTGTCTTCTTCAGCAGTTCTTGCAGTTCTTCCTGATTGGTCTCCAGAGAGAGGCCTAGCAGGAAGCGGAGAAACAGATCCCAGTCTCCATTTTTGCTCTTTAAAGCCTTGTCTATTGCTGTCTTGTAGAAGTCAGCAGGCAAGTCTCCGACAGTTGGAGCAGGCAACTCTCCGACAGTTGGAGTAGGCAACTCTCCGACAGTTGGAGCAGGCAACTCTCCGACAGTTGGAGTAGGCAACTCTCCGACAGTTGGAGCAGGCAACTCTCCGACAGTTGGAGCAGGCAACTCTCCGACAGTTGGAGCAGGCATGGCAAGCAGATTTGCACCTGTGTTGTTGAATGTGTGAAAGACATAGAAAGCTGCCAGGAACTCTTGAATGCTCAGATGGACAAAGCAGAACAGTTTATGTGGGTACAGCCCGCTGCCTTCTCGTTTGATCTGAGTGAATAATCCCGAGAAGACTGCAGTTTTTGTGATGTCAACACCGCACTCTGTTAAGGTTTCTTCAGTGAAGAGAAGGTTTCCTTCTACTAGCCCCTCGAAGGCCAGTTTCCCCAGAGACATGACTGTTTCCTTGTTCCTTGTATTCCAGCATGAATCTGTCTCAGAGTTCTCACCTGTCTCATCTGCACCATACTTCACATTAGCCTGTCTGCACTGTAACACCAGGAAGTGTATGTACATGTCAGTCAGAGTCTCGGGCATCCTCCCTTTTTCCTTTCTGTTCACAAAGTTCTCCAGAACCTTTGCTGTGATCCAACAGAAGACAGGGATGTGACACATGATGTAAAGGCTGATTGATTTCTTGACATGCGACAAGATTTTCTCAGCCAAATCGGTATCACCGAATCTCTTCCTGAAGTACTCCTCCTTCTGCTCATCATTAAATCCTCGCACCTCTGTAACCCGGTCAACTTTATCAGCAGGGATATGGTTGGATGCTGCAGGTCGGGAGGTGATCCAGATTTGAGCTTTAGAAAGCAGATTTCCTTGGATGAGGTTTCTCAGTAGCACATTCACTGAGGTTCGTTCTCTCACTTCTGTCCATTTGTCACTTTCATTGAAGTCAAGATCGAGGCGACATTCATCAAGACCATCCAGGACAATCAGGATTCTGTACTTGTCATAGTCCGTTATCTCTGATGTCTTCATACCCGGACAAAACTGATGAATGAGATCCTCCAAGCTGTGTTCTTTCTCTTTTCTCAAATTCAGCTCCCGGAAAGAAAGTGGAAACATATAATATATGTCCCTGTTGTCCGAACCCTCAGCCCAGTCCAGCATGTACTTCTTTGTAGCAAACGTCTTTCCGATGCCTGCCATTCCGATCGTCAGCACAGTTCTAATGGGTATATTTTCAGATGCAGGTTTGAAGATGTCACAATATTTAATCGATGTTTCTTGTCCCATTGGTTTGAACTTTGCGTCTTGAACTTGTCTGATCTCATGCCGATCATTGACCTCTCCCCTCTCTCCCTCGATGATGTAGAGATCTGTGTAGATCTCATTCAGAAGAGCGGAGGCTTTCTGCATATCGATCCCCTCGTGCACATGGGTGAACTGCTCCTTCAGCTGAGATTTGAGTGTCTGATGACTTGCAATATCAGGCTTACCTGTAGGAAAATATATGTTTAAGTTATTGTGGACAGAAATTAGACAATAGTTGTGATTAAATGCATGTAATCATAGTGTAGTTGATCAAATCTTAACCATAGCATCAAGAATTAAGTTGTTGTATTTGGTTTGTTTAGGTACACTGGCCAACTAAAAGTGAAGCAGGGCTTAAAACATTTAAGAATCAAGCTAAGAAGAATAAATAGCTGAATATGAGCTGAAGCTGAATATGAGCATCATGACACTGGGTGATTTGTTGGTTTGAGTCTGAACCACAGTTTGATTTCTCCCCCTTTCCTGCTGGTCTGTTTTCATGGTTGTTTATTTAGGACAAATAATGGTAAATTAGATTTCCTCCTTAAAGGTATAATATCTAACTGTTGTCGTTGCTGTTTGTAAACGCAACGGTATTCATAGTTGGCCCCTCATCCTCGGCCCAACGAGCCGATAGGGAGAGAGAGAGCAGCAATGGTTGAGCAAGCTATGGAATGAATAAAGAGAGGGAGCGGCGTTAGTGAGGAAAAAAACAGTGAATCAGAGAAATAAAACAGTATTTTCTGATTCTTTCATGTTGGTTACATTCTAAAGCACAAATAATACGCAAGTGAAAATTATTTGGTGCAGTGTGAGGGACTCTGAGTTCTGACAGTGAGTTAGGCAAAATGCAAGGTTCGCTAAACTCAAATGCTCCGTCTTCTCCTCTCGCTTTCTTATTAGCAAAGAGCAGCATTCAGCTTCTCAAATGATCACAAACGGCGGTGGCAATAATAAAGTTAATTCAGTGAGAAAATTGATCACAGAACAAGTTAAACTTGTCTGTTGTCTGGTTAAGTGCTCTTTGCAAGCCAGTGTCTACTTGTCAAAGATTGTCTTCAAGTGATTCGTCTTCTCTCTAGCAGATCGGGTCGCATCAATTTCAGGAGTCTTTAAATATCATATCAGTAATTTAAGCTGATAAACTTTGCTGATAGCTTAATTGAACCAGGACCTTGAGTATTTGGATCAAGAAGCTCATGAAAATTAAGGTGTGTCAGATTTTGTAGTCTACATCTGTTATTTCACTGTGTAAGATATATATTAATCAACAGTATAAGTATCGGACTTTGTATCAGCAGATACTCAGTATTAAAGGATCAGTTTTAATTTCATAGCAGTTTTGAGCATATTTTCTACCTCGTGGCCACTGTTTGATTTTGATTAACATACTTTAAACATTATTTGGTTTGATTGCACCCTTATTACTACAGCTTCCCTTGACAGACTTCATCTGCACCCATAGCTTACATCGTATTTCTGTCGTCCTGTCGACGCGTGCATCAGACAGCTTTCGCGAGGTTATCCAGAGCCGGGCAGAAGGAAGCAGGGTTCCTCTGATGAGGCTGGTCAGTAGCACATCCACTGAAGCTGGCTCTCTGACATCAGTCAAGGTGTCGTTGTTGTCAACGTCAAGAGGAGGTTGATCATCCAAACCATCCAAGACAAATAAAACGTTGAACTGTTCAAAGTTAGAGATCACAAATGGCTTAGTTTCCTCTAAGAAATGATTAAGAAGTCCCATCAAACTGACTTTTTTCTCTTTTATCAAATTAAGCTTAGAGAAGTTAAGATGAAATATAACTTCATCAGCTTTGCCGTAGATCATTGCCTTTGCTCCATCTATAAACCAAGTGAAAAGTGACTTCTCATTTTTTGCCCACTCTTTTATGAATTGCTGCACATGGAAGGATTTTCCAATTCCAGCTTCTCCGGTAGTCAGCACAGTTCTGATCTTTTGTCCTTTTGTATCTTTGAAGATGTCAGATACGGCATTCACTCGTGCCAATGATTTCACCGCAGTGTGTCCATTTTTCTTTTCATCATTGACTTCGCCACTTCCTTCCTCTCTTATGATGTGTTCTGTGTTTTCCTTGTTAGGATGATTTATGTCTTCATCTTGTGTGGCTTCTCCAAGAAATCTTTTTCTCAGGGCTGATGCCAGCTTCTGCCATCGCTTCGAGGTTTCTGAATAAACAGAAAAAAAAAAATTGATAATGAAGGATAAAAGCAGTGTAAATTAGTTATCTTTAAAGGTAGTGTGTAGGATTTGGCGGCATCTATTGGTGACGTTGCAAACTGCAACCAAATTAAAAGTTTCCCGTGTGCCAAGTGTGTAGGAGCAACACAGTCTTGCGGCAGTTTGTGAAATAGTAACGCAATTGTATCTATTTGATTCGTGTACATAGACACACGAATTTCCATTTATTTTTTGTGACGCTCAGCACGACTTTCAACAACATATTTTTTAAGCTTTTTCAGTTCAGCGACACGAGACTTCCACTCCAGTCTTTTCAAAATAAAATTACTTAGGTTTAGGAGTAGATCGACTTTGTTAGGCTTAGGCAACAAAACTACTTAGTTAGGTTTAGGAGAAGAACGCGGTTTGGGTTTAAATAACTCTGGAAGTGCTGTAACTTAAGTACGGACGTTACATGACAAATAAATCCAATTTGACTTCTGGTTTCACACGGGACACAAACACCGATCTCCTGGGCAAAAGTGCTGTGTGTTTTGACCCACCAATCCATCCCAACCCCCTCCCTATGCAACGTTCGCCACTGTTTATACTTCCCAGTTCACAATTACATGGATTACATATGAACTAATTTCGTGGTGACCATCACGAAAACAAACTGAAATTTGTGTCTATGTGCAAGAATCAAAACATTAAATTTCATGAATATTTCACAAACTGCTGTCTGATTGGGCTGGTAGGAGAACTACAGTGGCCGATGCAAAAACGTGAAAAAGGGAATGGCTCTCTCTAGAGCCAGTGATTTGTTAGTCCGCTCTGGGCTACTGTAACATGGTGGACGGCTCCATGAAGAGGACCCTGGTTGTACGTAGATATATACGGCTCAGTCTAAGGTAACGAAAACACAGCAATTTCCATTTCTGCCAATAGATCCCCCTAAATGCTACACACTGTTCCTTTAAGTTATTATAAAAGTGGTTGTTTTGAACAGTTAAAAATATTTATAGGATAACATAGTGAGCAAGTTATACCAAAACAACATTTTAAAGTAACCAATAAAATCAAGTTCAGGATGCAGATCACACCATACATGAAAATATATTCCTGTCACAGTTCCATACCTCGACATCCTGTCTCTTTGTGAATGTATTCAGGAGGGATCTTATCGACTCCTGAAGGTCGAGCGATGATCCAGAGGGAAGCAGAGGGAAGCAGTTTGCCCTTGATGAGGTTTGTTAGCAGCACATCCATCGAGGCTGGCTCTTCCATATCAGTCAGGTCCTCGTTCTTCGCAAAATCCAGAGGAAGTTCACATTCTTCCAAGCCGTCAAGGACAAACACTACTTTACACTCGTCATACTTGTAAGAACTGTCTTTATCGTCATTGAAGGAATGATGAATCAGATCATTCACGCTTTGAACTTCGTCTCTTGAGTTCAGCTCATGGAAGTTAAATGACACTATCAAGTCTATCTTTTTGTTGGATTTGTCTTTGGCCCAGTCTTCCAGGAACAAACTTTTTTGAAATGTTTTACCAACACCAGCCACTCCCCTCATTAGCACTGTTCTCACTTTCTTTTCCTCTGAATTAGGAAATAATGCATCAAAGGTTTGTGGTTTAGCGTTCTCGCTTGGGACAGATGGTATCTCGTAGATTTCTGTGTCAGTTTCATGACTTTTCAGTTTGTCTTCATGCTGACTGAGGATTCTCTTCTTCAGGTCTGCTGTGAGTTTGTGTTTGACATCTTTGCCAAAAGAAATGATAAAGACAATAGAGAGAAAACAGAATGGAGTAATTGCAATTAATTTCACACTCCTTCACAATATAATGGCAGCTATAAGATAATGTTATACCTGCAGTTAAAGCCCAGAGGTTAAAGGTATGAGAATAAAGGAATTTAAGTATGAGTTTGCAATGTTTTGGGTTTAATTTTAATTCATTTGTAAAAATGTGTTGATTTTAAGGCTGGTCTCATACACTGTAGTTATACCTACGAAAAGTAATGCACTGTAATTCGTATCCCACAAAATCAATTTGTATAATCCACGTAATCGTGAATCAGGAAATATAAAGAGTGGCGAACGCCGCATAAGGAAGAGGTCGGGTGGATGGGTGGGATCAACAAATACCGGACTTTCGCCAAGGAGACCAACATTGGTGTCGCCTGGAAACCAGAAGTCAACGTTGATTTATTTGTCATATAACTTACGTACTTAAGTAACGCTACTTTGGGAGCTATTTTAAGCAAAACTACGATACTAAACCTAAATAAGTTGTTTTGTTTACTAATCCTAACCAAGTCGATCTTTTCCTAAAACTAACTAAGTAGTTTTGTTGCCTAATCCTAACCAAGTTGATCTTTTCCTGAACCTAACTAAGTAGTTTTGTTGCCTAATCATTACCAAGTCAATCTATTCCTAAACCTAACTAAGTAGTTTTGTTTCCCAATCCTCACCAAGTCGATCTTTTCCTAAACCCAACTAAGTAGTTTTATTGCCGAAACCCAACTAAGAAGTTTTGTTTCTGATTCTTTCATGTCGGTTACATTCTAAAGCACAAACTATAGCAAGTGAAAATTATAAAAATGCACCATTGTGAGGGACTCTGAATTCTGACAGTGAGTTAGGCAAAATGCAAGGTTCGCTAAACTCAAATACTAGCAACTCTGTCTTCTCCTCTCGCTTTCTTATTAGCAAAGAGCAGCATGCAGCTTCTCAAATGCTCACAAATGGCGGTGGCAATAATAAAGTTAATTCCACAAGAAACTTCGTCACACAACAAAATTAAACTTGTCTGTTGTCTGGTTAAGTGCTCTTTGCAAGCCAGTGTCTACTTGTCAAAGATTGTCTTAAAGTGATTTGTCTTCTCTCTAGCAGATTGGGACGCATCAATTAATAATTTAAGCTGATAAACTTTGCTGATAGCTTAACTGAAACAAGACCTTGAGTATTTGGATCAAGAAGCTCATGAAAAATAAGGTGTGTCAGATTTTGTAGTCTACATCTGTTATTTCACTGTGTAAGATACATATTTAATCAACAGTATAAGTATCGGACTCTGTGTCAGCAGATACTCAGTATTAAAGCACTCGGATCAGTTTTCATTTCATAGCAGTTTTGAGCATATTTTCTACCTCGTGGCCACTGTTTGATTTTGATTAACATACTTTAAACATGATTTGGTTTGATTGCACCCTTATTATTACAGCTTCCCTTGACAGACTTCATCTGCACCCATAGCTTACATCGTATTTCTGTCGTCCTGTCGACACGTGCATCAGGCAGCTTCAGTCGTGAGGTTATCCAGAGCCGGGCAGAAGGAAGCAGGGTTCCTCTGATGAGGCTGGTCAGTAGCACATCCACTGAAGCTGGCACACTGACATCAGTCAAGGTGTCGTTGTTGTCAAAGTCAAGAGGAGGTTGATAAGCATCCAAACCATCCAAGACAAATAAAACGTTGAACTGTTCAAAGTTAGAGATCACAAATGTCTCAGTTTCCTTGAAGAAATGATTAAGAAGTCCCATCAAACTGACTTTCTCTTTTATCAAATTAAGATCAGAGAAGTTAAGTGGAAATATAACTTCATCAGCTTTGCCGGAGAACATTGCCTTTGGTCCAGTTATAAACCTAGTCAAAACGGACTTCTTCTTAGCCCACTCTTTTATGAATTGCTGCACATGGAAGGATTTTCCACTTCCAGCTCCTCCGGTAGTCAGCACAGTTCTGATCTTTTGTCCTTTTGTATCTTTGAAGATCTCAGATACGGCAGTCACTCGTGTCAATGATTTCACCGCAGTGTGTCCATTTTTCTCTTCATCATTGACTTCGCCACTTCTGTCCTCTCTCATGATGTGTTCTGTGTTTTTCTGGTTAGGATGATTTTTGTCTTCATCTTGAGTGGCTTCTCCAAGAAATCTTTCTCTCAGGGCTGACGCCATCTTCTGCCATCGCTTCGAGGTTTCTGAATAAACAGAACAAAATAATTGATAATGAAGGATAAAAGCAGTATAAATTAGTTATCTTTAAAGGTGCAGTGTGTAGGATTTGGCGGCATCTATCGGTGAGGTTGCAAATTGCAACCAACTGAAACTTTTCCCGTGTGCCAAGTGTGTAGGAGCAACAAAGTCTCATGGTAGTTTGTGAAATAGTCACGAAATTGTATCTATTTTATTCGTGTACATAGACAGGAATTTCCGTTTCTTTTTTGTGACGCTCAGCACGACAATCAACGTATTTTTTCAAGCTTTTCCAGTTCAGCGACACGTGACTTCCACTCCAGTCTTTTCAAAATAAAACTACTTAGGTTTAGGAGTAGATCGACTTGGTTAAGCTTAGGCAACAAAACTACTTAGTTAGGTTTAGGAAAAGATCGCGGTTTGGGTTTAAATAACTCCAGAAGTACCGTAACTGAAGTACGGAAGTTACATGACAAATAAATCAACTTTGACTTCTGGTTTCACACGGGACACAAACACCGGTCTCCTGGGCAAAAGTGCTATGTGTTTTGACCCACCAATCCATCCCAACCCCCTCCCTATGCGACGTTCGCCACTGTTTATACTTCCTGGTTCACAATTACATGGATTACATATGAACTAATTTCATACTGATCATCACTAAAAAAAAATTGAAATTCATGTCTATGTACGCGAATCAATACATTAAATTTCATGACTGTTTCACAAACTGCTGTCCGATTGGGCTGGTAGGAGAACTACAGTGGCCGACGCTAAAACGTGAAAACACAAATGGCCCTCTCTAGAGCCAGTGATCAGTTTGTCCGTTCTGGGCTACTGTAACATGGTGGACGGCTCCATGAAGAGGACCCCTAAATGCTACACACTGTTCCTTTAAGTTATTGTAAAAGTGGTTGTTTTGAACAGTTCAAATTATTTATAGGACAACATAGTGAGCAAGTTATACCAAAACAACATTTTAAAGTAACCAATGTTTGAAGCACATTGGTTCCCAATAAACTCAAGTTTACTAAAGTTTATAAAATATTTTCCACAACAAAAAGAAGGAGACAGGATGCAGATCACACAATACATGAAAATATATTTCTGTCACAGTTTCATACCTCGACATTCTGTCTTTTTGTGAATGTATTCAGGAGGGATCTTATCGACTCCTGAAGGTCGAGAGATGATCCAGAGACGAGCAGAGGGAAGCAGTTTGCCCTTGATGAGGTTTGTTAGCAGCACATCCATCGAGGCTCGCTCTTCCATATCAGTCAGGTCCTTGTTCTTCGCAAAATCCAGAGGAAGTTCACATTCTTCCAAGCCGTCAAGGACAAACACTACTTTACACTCGTCATACTTGTAAGAACTGTCTTTATCGTCATTGAGGGAATGACGAAGCAGATCTTTCATGCTTTGAACTTTGTTTCTTCCTGAGTTCAGCTCACAGAAGTTAAATGACACCATCAAGTCAATCTCTGTGTTGGATTTTCCTTTGGCCCAGTCTACCAGGAACAATCTTTTTTGAAATGTTTTACCAACATCAGCCACTCCCCTCATTAGCACTGTTCTCACTTTCTTTTCCTCTGAATTAGGAAATAATGCATCAAAGGTTTGAGGTTTAGCGTTCTCGCTTGGGACAGATGGTATCTCGTAGATTTCTGTGTCAGTTTCATGTTTTCTCAGTTCGTTTTCATGCTGACTGCGGATTCTCTTCTTCAGGTTTGCTGTGAGTTTGTGTTTGACATCTTTCCCTAAAGAAATGATAAAGACAATACAGAGAAAATAGAATGCAGTAATTGCAATTAATTTTACACTCCTGCACAATATAATGGCAGCTATAAGATAATGTTATACCTGCAGTTAAAGCCCAGAGGCAAAAGGTATGAGAATAAAGGAATTTAAGTATGAGTTTGCAATGTTTTGGGTTTAATTTTAATTCATTTGTAAAAATGTGTTGATTTTAAGGCTGGTCTCATACACTGTAGTTATACCTACGAAAAGTAATGCACTGTAATTCGTATCCCACAAAATCAATTTGTATAATCCAGGTAATCGTGAATCAGGAAATATGAAGAGTGGCGAACGCCACATAAGGAAGAGGTCGGGGTGGATGGGTGGGTTCAACAAATACCGGACTTTCGCCCAGGAGTCCAACATTGGTGTCGCCTGGAAACCAGAAGTCAACGTTGATTTATTTGTCACATAACTTATGTACTTAAGTAATGCCACTTTGGGAGTTATTTTAAGCCAAACTACGATACTAAACCTAAATAAGTTGTATTGTTTACTAATCCTAACCAAGTTGATATTTTTCTAAGCCTAACTAAGTAGTTTTGTTGCCTAATCCTTACCGAGTCAATCTATTCCTAAACCTAACTAAGTAGTTTTGTTTCCCAATCCTAACCAAGTCGATCTTTTCCTTAACCTAACTAAGTATTTTTGTTGCCTAAACCCAACTACATCGTTTTGTTCCGTAAACCTAATTAAGTAGTTTTGTTGCCTAAACCTAACTAAGTAGATTTGTTGCTTAAACCTAATTAAGTAGTTTTGTTGCCTGAACCCAACTAAGTAGTTTTGTTGCCTAATCCTAACCAAGTCGATCTTTTCCTAAACCACACTAAGTTGTTTTGTTGCCTAATCCTAACTAAGTCGTTTTGTTGCCTAACCCTTACAAAGTCAATCTATTCCTAAACCTAACTAAGTAGTTTTGTTTCCCAATCCTAACAAAGTCGATCTTTTCCTAAACCTAGCTAAGTAGTTTTGTTGCCTAAACCCAACTACATCGTTTTGTTGCATAAACCTAACTAAGTAGTTTTGTTGCCTAAACCCAACAAAGTTGTTTTGTTGCCTAAACCTAAGTAGTTTTGTTTCCCAATCCTAACCAAGTCGATCTTTTCCTAAACCTAACTAAGTCGTTTTGTTGCCTAAACCCAACTACATCGTTTTATTGCCTAAACCTAACTAAGTAGTTTTGTTGCCTAATCCTAACTAGGTTAATGTACTCCTAAACCTAACTAAGTTGTTTTGTTGCCTAAACCTAACTAAGTAGTTTTGTTGCCTAATCCTAACTAGGTTGATGTACTCCTAAACCTAACTAAGTAGTTTTGTTGCCTAAACCCAACTAAGTAGTTTTATTGCCTAAACCCAACTAAGAAGTTTTGTTTCTGATTCTTTCATGTCGGTTACATTCTAAAGCACAAATTATACGCAAGTGAAAATTATTTGGTGCACCAGTGTGAGGGACTCTGAGTTCTGACAGTGAGTTAGGCAAAATGCAAGGTTCGCTAAACTCAAATACTACAAACTCTGTCTTCTCCTCTCGCTTTTTTATTAGCAAAGAGCAACATTCAGCTTCTTAAATGCTCACAAATGGCGGCGGCAATAATAAAGTTAATTCCATGAGAAACTTGGTCACAGTACAAAATTAAACTTGTCTGTTGTCTGGTTAAGTGCTCTTTGCAAGCCAGTGTCTACTTGTCAAAGATTGTCTTAAAGTGATTTGTCTTCTCTCTAGCGGATCGGGTCGCATCAATTAATAATTTAAGCTGATAAACTTTGCTGATAGCTTAACTGAAACAAGACCTTGAGTATTTGGATCAAGAAGCTCATGAAAAATAAGGTGTGTCAGATTTTGTAGTCTACATCTGTTATTTCACTGTGTAAGATACATATTTAATCAACAATATAAGTATCGGACTCTGTATCAGCAGATACTCAGTATTAAAGCACTCGGATCAGTTTTCATTTCATAGCAGTTTTGAGCATATTTTCTACCTCATGGCCACTGTTTGATTTTGATTAACATACTTTAAACATTATTTGGTATGCTTGCACCCTTATTATTACAGCTTCCCCTGGCAGACTTCATCTGCACCCATAGCTTACATCGTATTTCTGTCGTCCTGTCGACACGTGCATCAGGCAGCTCAGGCAGTCGTGAGGTTATCCAGAGCCGGGCAGAAGGAAGCAGGGTTCTTCTGATGAGGCTGGTCAGTAGCACATCCACTGAAGCTGGCTCTCTGACATCAGTCAAGGTGTTGTTGTTGTCAAAGTCAAGAGGAGGTTGATAAGCATCCAAACCATCCAAAACAAATAAAACGTTGAACTGTTCAAAGTTAGAGATCACAAATGGCTTAGTTTCCTTGAAGAAATGATTAAGAAGTCCCAACAAACTGACTTTTTTCTCTTTTATCAAATTAAGCTCAGAGAAGTTAAGTGGAAATATAACTTCATCAGCTTTGCCGGAGAACATTGCCTTTGGTCCAGTTATAAACCTAGTCAAAACGGACTTCTTCTTAGCCCACTCTTTTATGAATTGCTGCACATGGAAGGATTTTCCAATTCCAGCTTCTCCGGTAGTCAGCACAGTTCTGATCTTTTGTCCTTTTGTATCTTTGAAGATCTCAGATACGGCATTCACTCGTGTCACTGATTTCACCGCAGAGCGTCCATTTTTCTCTTCATCATTGACTTTGCCACTTCCTTCCTCGCTCATGATGTGTTCTGTGTTTCCCTGGTTAGGATGATTTTTGTCTTCATCTTGAGTGGCTTCTCCAAGAAATCTTTCTCTCAGGGCTGACGCCAGCTTCTGCCATCGCTTCAAGGTTTCTGAATAAACAGAACAAAATAATTGATAATGAAGGATAAAAGCAGTATAAATTAGTTATCTTTAAAGGTGCAGTGTGTAGGATTTGGCGGCATCTATCGGTGACGTTGCAAATTGCAACCAAATTAAATGTTTCCCGTGTGCCAAGTGTGTAGGAGCAACACAGTCTTACGTCAGTTTGTGAAATAGTAACGAAATTGTATCTATTTGATTCGTGTACATAGACACGAATTTCCGTTTCTTTTTTGTGACGCTCAGCACGACAATCAACAATGTATTTTTTAAGCTTTTTCAGTTCAGCGTCACGAGACTTCCACTCCAGTCTTTTCAAAATAAAACTACTTAGGTTTAGGAGTAGATCGACTTGGTTAGGCTTAGGCAACAAAACTACTTAGTTAGGTTTAGGAAAAGATCGCGGTTTGGGTTTAAATAACTCCAGAAGTACCGTAACTGAAGTACAGAAGTTACATGACAAATAAATCAACTTTGACTTCTGGTTTCACACGGGACACAAACACCGATCTCCTGGACAAAAGTGCTATGTGTTTTGACCCACCAATCCATCCCAACCCCCTCCCTATGCGACGTTCGCCACTGTTTATACTTCCTGGTTCACAATTACATGGATTACATATGAACTAATTTCATACTGATCATCACTAAAAAAAAATTGAAATTCATGTCTATGTACGCGAATCAATACATTAAATTTCATGACTGTTTCACAAACTGCTGTCCGATTGGGCTGGTAGGAGAACTACAGTGGCCGACGCTAAAACGTGAAAACACAAATGGCCCTCTCTAGAGCCAGTGATCAGTTTGTCCGTTCTGGGCTACTGTAACATGGTGGACGGCTCCATGAAGAGGACCCCTAAATGCTATACACTGTTCCTTTAAGTTATTGTAAAAGTGGTTGTTTTGAACAGTTCAAATTATTTATAGGACAACATAGTGAGCAAGTTATACCAAAACAACATTTTAAAGTAACCAATAAAATCAAGTTCAGGATGCAGATCACACAATACATGAAAATATATTTCTGTCACAGTTACATACCTCGACATTCTGTCTCTTTGTGAATGTATTCAGGAGGGATCTTATCGACTCCTGAAGGTCGAGAGATGATCCAGAGGGAAGCAGAGGGAAGCAGTTTGCCCTTGATGAGGTTTGTTAGCAGCACATCCACCGAGGCTGGCTCTTCCATATCAGTCAGGTCCTTGTTCTTCGCAAAATCCAGAGGAAGTTTACATTCTTCCAAGCCGTCAAGGACAAACACTACTTTACACTCGTCATACTTGTAAGAACTGTTTTTATCGTCATTGAGGGAATGACGAAGCAGATCTTTCATGCTTTGAACTTTGTCTCTTCTTGAGTTAAGCTCACTGAAATTAAATGACACCATCAAGTCTATCTTTTTGTTGGATTTGTCTTTGGCCCAGTCTACCATGAACAACCTTTTTTGAAATGTTTTACCAACACCAGCCACTCCCTTCATTAGCACTGTTCTCACTTTCTTTTCCTTTGAATTAAGAAATAATGCATCAAAGGTTTGTGGTTTAGCGTTCTCGCTTGGGACATATGGTATCTCGTAGATTTCTGTGTCAGTTTCATGACTTTTCAGTTTGTCTTCATGCTGACTGCGGATTCTCTTCTTCAGGTCCTCTGTGAGTTTGTGTTTGACATCTTTCCCTAAAGAAATGATAAAGACAATAGAGAGAAAACAGAATGCAGTAATTGCAATTAATTTTACACTCCTGCACAATATAATGGCAGCTATAAGATAATGTTATACCTGCAGTTAAAGCCCAGAGGCAAAAGGTATGAGAATAAAGGAATTTAAGTATGAGTTTGCAATGTTTTGGGTTTAATTTTAATTCATTTGTAAAAATGTGTTGATTTTAAGGCTGGTCTCATACACTGTAGTTATACCTACGAAAAGTAATTCACTCTAATTCGTATCCCACGAAATCAATTTGTATAATCCAGGTAATCGTGAACCAGGAAATATAAAGTGTGTGACCTCTTCCTTATGTGAACACCGTATAAGGAAGAGGTCGGGTGGATGGGTGGGTTCAACAAATATTGGACTTTCGCCCAGGAGACCAACATTGGTGTCGCGTGGAAACCAGAAGTCAACGTTGATTTATTTGTCACATAACTTACGTACTTAAGTAACGCCACTTTGGGAGATATTTTAAGCCAAACTATGATACTAAACATAAATAAGTTGTTTTGTTTACTAATCCTAACCAAGTCGATCTTTTTCTAAGCCTAACTAAGTAGTTTTGTTGCCTAAACCTAACTAAGTAGTTTTGTTGCCTAATCCTTACCATGTCGATCTTTTCCTAAACCTAACCAAGTAATTTTTTTGCCTAAACCCAACTATGTTGTTTTGTTGCCTAAACCGAACTAAGTAGTTTTGTTGCCTAAACCCAACTACGTAGTTTGTTGCCTAATCCTAACCAAGTCGATATATTCCTAAACATAACCAAGTAGTTTTGTTGCCTAATCCTAACCAAGTCGATCTTTTCCTAACCTAACTAAGTAATTTAGTTTCCTAAACCCAACTAAGTAGTTTTGTTGCCTAAACCCAACTAAGTGGTTTTGTTGCCTAATCCTAACCAAGTCGATCTTTTCCTAAACCTAACTAAGTAATTTAGTTTCCTAAACCCAACTAAATAGTTTTGTAGCTTAAACCCAACTAAGAAGTTTTGTTGCCTAAACTCAACTAAGTAGTTTTGTTGCCTAATCCTAACCAAGTCAATCTTTTCCTAAACCTAACTAAGTAGCCTTCTTGCCTAAACCTAAGGAAGTTGTGAACTGTGAAGACAGAAGTTTATTTTGAAAAACTGTATGCATGTAACAAACGGACACTGACACGTTTTGCTGGACATTCGTAGGAAAACAAACAAAAAACGAGGAATAACTTTTTTCTAAGATATCATATGACCTGTTGTATGAGAATATGTTGTGATTGTAAAGCTTATAAAATTTATGTTGTTCTTGTTACCTTTGCTGTGTTTTTGCCCATCCAGGCCAGTTTTCATTCCACTGCAGGACACAGTCGAGAAGTTTGTGTCAGTAGAGAAAGATACATTTATTTGACAAGGATGAATATACTTTGTTTGAGGTGTAATGTATCTCTCCGACTTCACTGCTCTACTTTGTCTTTTCCTCATATCGTTACTTTGTCTTTTTCTCTGTTATAACTTTAAGTGTGCACAAGCATGTTGTTTTTCCTACCTTGTCTCAGGCAGGAAGTTGAGAGGATCATCCTGGGGTATGTTGCTGGGTGCAGAAGAGACTGGCGGGCTTTAACACAGATTGATTACAGTGATTTCACAATAACAAACTCTAACAATTTTAACATCTGTGACATAACTGTTGAGCTTCAAGGTGGGAAAAATTAATCTCACTACACTGACTAGTCATTCTCTTCTATTTACTTGTCTTTGTCTCCGAATATCTCTGTATCAAACATCCAACAAAACCAACATCAAAGAACGTATATTGACAAGAAATGAAAGTCAATTGTTCGTTCCTTTGCAACATCAGGGCCCAGCAGTAGAGCTACGCTTCTGCCATTTTGGACTGAAAGTGACTACCAGACGCCAGTGAAACGTTCACCTAAAAATGCTGTACGAAAGTAAAACAAAATGATGTCTATTCTATTATCATATTCTACAGAAATGGCCTGTGTTGAACAATAAAATATTATAAATATAATAGGTGTTTTCAGTCCAAAATGGTGGCAGTTGCTGTTGTCAAATAAACACAGGAGTTTCGTCTTTTTGCTTCTATACTCTTTGCCAACATATCTTACCCTGGTTGTTCTTTACTGAAGCTGTGAGGTTTATCCTTGGACCTGTCACTTTTCACGGAAACATTGTCGGCTGCAGGAGAGACTGGTCTTGTGTTTTCAGGCCATCTTTAACACAGATAATAATTGCAAACTTTAACACTTTTAACATCTTTAACATTATTGTTGAGCCTCAAAGTGGCATTTACAGTCAGTCGTTCTCTTCAATTTCTCTCTGGATCAAACATCAAACATAACCAACATATCTTACACTGGTTGTCCTTTACTGAAGCTGGGAGGTTCACCCTTGGACCAGTCACTTTTCACGGAAACATTGCCGGGTGCAGGAGGGACTGGTCTTTCTGGCTCAAGCAGTCTTTAACACAGATAACAATTACAAACTACTTTTAACATCTTTAACATTGTTAAGTGTAAGAGTGGGATTTACAGCATTCTATTTCTATGTCAGTCATTCAGTTCAATTACATTTTTCTCTGGGAGAAACATCCAACATAACCAACATATTTTACCTCTCAGTTTTACTGAAGCTGGGAGGGTCACCCTTGGACCAGTCACTTTTCATGGAAACATTGCTGGGAAACAGGGAAACTGGTCTCTCCTCCTTAAACAGACTTTAAAACAGATTTTAAATGTTTATACATTGCTAAACAATAACACTATTGACCTCTTTAACTTTATTTTTGAGCTTCAAGGTGCCGTTTACAGTTTATTTTCTCCTAGTCTCTGAATCTCTCTGTATGAAAGCACAAACACGTTTTCAGTCCAAAATGGCGGCAGTGGCTGATGTAAAAAAAAAACACAGGAGTCTTTTTGCTTCTATACTCTTTGCCAACATATCTTACCCTGGTTCTCCTTTACTGAAGCTGGGAGGTTCACCCTTGGACCAGTCACTTTTAACGGAAACATTGCTGGGTGCAGGAGAGACTGATCTTTGTTGCTCAAGCCATCTTTAACACAGATTACAATTACAAACTTTAACACTTTTAACATCTTTAACATTATTGTTAAATCTAAGAGTATGATTTTTAGCATTCTATTTCTATGTCAGTCATTCTTTTCAATTAATTTCTTTCTGGATCAAACATCAAACCTAACCAACATATCTTACCCTGGTTGTCCTTTACTGAAGCTGGGAGGTTCACCCTTGGACCAGTCACTTTTAACGGAAACATTGTCGGGTGCAGGAGAGACTGGTCTTTCTGTCTCAAGCCGTCTTTAACACAGATTACAATTACAAACTTTAACACTTCTAACATCTTTAACATTATTGTTGAGCCTCAAAGTGGGATTTAGAGTATGTCAGTCATTTTCTTCACTTTAATTTTTCTCTGGATCAAACATCCAACATAACCAACATATCTCACCCTGGTTGTCCTTTACTGAAGCTGGGAGGTTCACCCTTGGACCAGTCACTTTTTATGGAAACATTGTCGGGTGCAGGAGAGACTGATCTTGTGTGCTCAAGCCGTCTTTAACACAGATAACAATTACATATTACTTTTAACATCTTTAACATTATTGTTCAGTCTAAGAGTGGGATTTACAGCATTATATTTCTATGTCAGTCATTCAGTTAAATTACATTTTTTTCTGTATCAAACATCAAACCTAACCAACATCTCTTACCCTGGTTGTTCTTTACTGAAGCTGGGAGGTTCACCCTTGGACCAGTCACTTTTAACGGAAACATTGTCGGGTGCAGGAGAGACTGATCTTTCTGTCTCAAGCCATCTTTAACACAGATAACAATTACAAACTTTAACACTTTTAACATCTTTAACATTATTATGTCTAAAAGTGTGATTTACAGTATTTTAATTTTTATGTCAGTCAAACAACAAAGAAAGTTATCTTTTTAGCTAACGTTACATTTTCTAAGTAGTCCGCCCAACACTGTTTTTAAATTAGCACATGGCTTGTGTTGTTATAAGTTGTTGCGCTTGTCTTGCGCTCCTGTAGGTTCAGTGTCCTCAACCTGGCAACCCGCGTGAGCTTCTATCTGGGGAGGATTGTGCCCATTTTAAACGCTAGCTGTCAGTGTTACATATTGCTCCTTTAACACAAATTACAATTACAAACTTTGCTTTTTACATCTTTAACATTATTGTTGAGCCTCAAAGTGGGATTTACAGTATGTCGGTCATTCTCTTCACTTTGATTTCTCTCTGGATCAAACATCCAACATAACCAACATATCTTACCCTGGTTGTCCTTTCCTGAAGCTGGGAGGTTCACCCTTGGACCAGTCACTTTTCACGGAAACATTGTCGGGTGCAGGAGAGACTGATCTTTCTGTCTCAAGCCATCTTTAACACAGATAACAATAACAAACTTTAACACTTTTAACATCTTTAACATTATTATGTCTAAAAGTGTGATTTACAGTATTTTAATTTTCATGTCAGTCATGTCAGTCAAACAACAAAGAAAGTTATCTTTTTAGCTAACGTTACATTTTCTAAGTAGTCCGCCCAACACTGTTTGAAAATTAGCACATGGCTTGTGTTATTATAAGTTGTTGCGCTTGTTTTGCGCTCCTGTAGGTTCAGTGTCCTCAACCTGGCAACCCGCGTGAGCTTCTATCTGGGGAGGAGGGTGCCCATTTTAAACGCTGGCTGTCAGTGTTACATATTGCTGCTTTAACACAAATTACAATTACAAACTTTGTTTTTTACATCTTTAACATTATTGTTGAGCCTCAAAGTGGGATTTACAGTATGTCGGTCATTCTCTTCACTTTGATTTCTCTCTGGATCAAACATCCAACATAACCAACATATCTTACCTTGGTTCTCCTTTACTGAAGCTGGGAGGTTCACCCTTGGACCAGTCACTTTTCACGGAAACATTGTCGGGTGCAGGAGAGACTGATCTTTCTGTCTCAAGCCATCTTTAACACAGATAACAATAACAAACTTTAACACTTTTAACATCTTTAACATTATTATGTCTAAAAGTGTGATTTACAGTATTTTAATTTTCATGTCAGTCATGTCAGTCAAACAACAAAGAAAGTTATCTTTTTAGCTAACGTTACATTTTCTAAGTAGTCCGCCCAACACTGTTTGAAAATTAGCACATGGCTTGTGTTATTATAAGTTGTTGCGCTTGTTTTGCGCTCCTGTAGGTTCAGTGTCCTCAACCTGGCAACCCGCGTGAGCTTCTATCTGGGGAGGAGGGTGCCCATTTTAAACGCTGGCTGTCAGTGTTACATATTGCTGCTTTAACACAAATTACAATTACAAACTTTGTTTTTTACATCTTTAACATTATTGTTGAGCCTCAAAGTGGGATTTACAGTATGTCAGTCATTATCTTCACTTTGATTTCTCTCTGGATCAAACATCCAACATAACCAACATATCTTACCCTGGTTCTCCTTGACTGAAGCTGGGAGGTTCACCCTTGGACCAGTCACTTTTCACGGAAACATTGTCGGGTGCAGGAGAGACTGGTCTTGTGTGCTCAAGCCGTCTTTAACACAGATAACAATTACATATTACTTTTAACATCTTTAACATTATTGTTAAGTCTAAGAGTGTGATTTACAGCATTATATTTCTATGTCAGTCAGTCTTTTCAATTTATTTTTTCTCTGGATCAAACATCAAACCTAACCAACATATCTTACCCTGGTTGTCCTTTACTGAAGCTGGGAGGTTCACCCTTGGACCAGTCACTTTTCATGGAAACATTGTCGGGTGCAGGAGAGACTGATCTTTCTGTCTCAAGCCGTCTTTAACACAGATTACAATTACAAACTTTGCTTTTACCATCTTTAACATTATTGTTGAGCCTCAACATGGGATTCACAGTACGTCAGTCATTATCTTCACTTTGATTTCTCTCTGGATCAAACATCCAACCTAACCAACATATCTTACCCTGGTTGTCCTTTCCTGAAGCTGGGAGGTTCACCCTTGGACCAGTCACTTTTCACGGAAATATTGCTGGGTGCAGGAGAGACTGATCTTTCTGTCTCAAGCCATCTTTAACACAGATAACAATAACAAACTTTAACACTTTTAACATCTTTAACATTATTATGTCTAAAAGTGTGATTTACAGTATTTTAATTTTTATGTCAGTCAAACAACAAAGAAAGTTATCTTTTTAGCTAACGTTACATTTTCTAAGTAGTCCGCCCAACACTGTTTTTAAATTAGCACATGGCTTGTGTTGTTATAAGTTGTTGCGCTTGTCTTGCGCTCCTGTAGGTTCAGTGTCCTCAACCTGGCAACCCGCGTGAGCTTCTATCTGGGGAGGATTGTGCCCATTTTAAACGCTAGCTGTCAGTGTTACATATTGCTCCTTTAACACAAATTACAATTACAAACTTTGCTTTTTACATCTTTAACATTATTGTTGAGCCTCAAAGTGGGATTTACAGTATGTCGGTCATTCTCTTCACTTTGATTTCTCTCTGGATCAAACATCCAACATAACCAACATATCTTACCTTGGTTCTCCTTTACTGAAGCTGGGAGGTTCACCCTTGGACCAGTCACTTTTCACGGAAACATTGTCGGGTGCAGGAGAGACTGATCTTTCTGTCTCAAGCCATCTTTAACACAGATAACAATAACAAACTTTAACACTTTTAACATCTTTAACATTATTATGTCTAAAAGTGTGATTTACAGTATTTTAATTTTCATGTCAGTCATGTCAGTCAAACAACAAAGAAAGTTATCTTTTTAGCTAACGTTACATTTTCTAAGTAGTCCGCCCAACACTGTTTTTAAATTAGCACATGGCTTGTGTTATTATAAGTTGTTGCGCTTGTTTTGCGCTCCTGTAGGTTCAGTGTCCTCAACCTGGCAACCTGTGAGCTTCTATCTGGGGAGGATTGTGCCCATTTTAAACGCTAGCTGTCAGTGTTACATATTGCTGCTTTAACACAAATTACAATTACAAACTTTGCTTTTTACATCTTTAACATTATTGTTGAGCCTCAAAGTGGGATTTACAGTATGTCGGTCATTCTCTTCACTTTGATTTCTCTCTGGATCAAACATCCAACATAACCAACATATCTTACCCTGGTTCTCCTTTACTGAAGCTGGGAGGTTCACCCTTAGACCAGTCACTTTTCACGGAAACATTGTCGGGTGCAGGAGAGACTGATCTTGTGTGCTCAAGCCGTCTTTAACACAGATAACAATTACATATTACTTTTAACATCTTTAACATTATTGTTAAGTCTAAGAGTGGGATTTACAGCATTCTATTTCTATGTCAGTCAGTCTTTTCAATTTATTTTTTCTCTGGATCAAACATCCAACATAACCAACATATCTTACCCTGGTTGTCCTTTACTGAAGCTGGGAGGTTCACCTTTGGACCAGTCACTTTTCATGGAAACATTGCTGGGTGCAGGAGAGACTGATCTTTCTGGCTCAAGCCGTCTTTAACACAGATTACCATTACAAACTTTAACACTTCTAACATCTTTAACATTATTGTTGAGCCTCAAAGTGGCATTTACAGTATGTCAGTCATTATCTTCACTTTAATTTCTCTCTGGATATAGATAACATATCTAGATAAGATAACATATCTTACCCTGGTTGTCCTTGACTGAAGCTGGGAGGTTCACCCTTGGACCAGTCACTTTTAACGGAAACATTGTCGGGTGTAGGAGAGACTGATCTTTCTGTCTCAAGCCATCTTTAACACAGATTTAGGCACAGGCACACCAGAATTTTAAACAACAAAAGCAGTTAATTTCAATAGAACTGCTGCTATCAGTATATCCATGCACACACAGGTGAGGAGTAAAAGTTTAACATCCCTCTTAAGTTCTACTTACTTGTCAGTTGATGTGGCCTCGCCCGGCTCCTGAGACATGCTGATTTTAGAGGCAGTTTGACATGTTATCTGCTCTAAGATGGATGCAGTGGTTGCATCCTGTTCCTTTGTTACATATTATTTCCAACTCCTTGTCTTTTTCACTATGCTACAGTTGCAGCGAAGTCTCCTTGTTAAAGTCCCATAGTGTTTTCTACATAGGTTTGCCTTTGACACGAGGGCTGTCCATCACCTTTTCTAGGGCCCACAGTAGGCTTTAAGGCAGTCTCTCTCCACACTGACTTATAAGGTCCTCCAAGGCCCCAGATCCAATAATTCAAATATATTGAGCTTGACAGCAACACTGGACAAAAAGGACCCTCACTTCAAGCCTTTAAATCCAGTCAACAAGTCACAAACCAGAGTAGAATTTCCCTGAAAAATAGAAAAGTTAATTAAGTTCCTCTGACTTACGTAACAAAACCTGAACAAAGTATAAAGAGTAGCTCTCGTGAATATCTTGTGACTTCCTCTAAAGTAACTGTGGGAGGGCAAAGTCAGTTGTTAATGATTGATAACATCATATGAATGTGATATGTGGACCTTGACCTTCAAATGTGGTGTGATAAAGATTAAAAATAAATGTCTGGCAGGCATCACCCCAACGGCTTGTATAAATCAAACCATTCTAACTTAACAGAGAGAGTAAACAAGGCACATGGTACCTATACTAAATCTTTAGCCCTTCCTAAACTATGCTATAAATGTATAAGGTAGATTTTAAATTATAAAGTACACAGAAATACTGTAAGCATCTCAAAGGCAAACACAAAGGAATGTGAGCACATTCACAGACATCATCAGGTGATGTGCAATTTGTATGCAAGCACGTGGCCATGTAGGCCATAGCCACAGCTTTCCCTATCTAAAGAAACATGCAGGCCAACATGATAGCACGTTACTAAATGATAGACACACATTAAAGTATACGATTAAGTACACAGACATCAGCAATCTTACCAGTAGAAAATAGAGTTGAGTTAAAATCCTTCAATCGTTTGTAATTCACACATCCGTTCTCTCTCACGCAGGCTTCACTCTGCTGAATGTGCTCTCCTCCCTCCTGGCAGAGCTGCAGATACACTTTCACTTTCATTGTTTTTCACTCAGTAATTTAAATTTCCCTCCTCCCTGAGAGCTACTGAAGAGTACCCAATGATTATATAAGGAAATAAGTCATTAATACATACACTGTCTATTTCCTTATATTCTTGTCTTTATTTACACCATGTGAAGCACTTCTGTTCTGTGAAGCCTCCTTGACTCTCTTGACCAATCACATGCTGCGTTACTGGGAGGTGAATTGTGCAGCTGAGACAGTGAGGTTCACAACATGGTGCGTCCCTGATCCTCTAAGTAGTGACAATGTCGTATCCAGAGCATTTAGAAATCTACTGCAGCACAGAAGCAGACGTATTTACTGCCAGACACGTTCTCATCCCAACTCGTCACTTACTGACATCACTTTACACTCACAGTAAACAAGTGCATACAAGTGAATTCAAACAAGAATGCTTGTTTAGGTTTAGGCAACAAAACCACTAAGTTAGGTTTAGAAAAAAACCTTCACTTTGTCGGAGGTGGTGAAGTTAACATTTGTGTGAACAATAAGCCACACATTATGATTAATGCCTCATCAGTGTTTTCAGTTAGTTTCCTCTTCCGATGAAGAGCAGCACCCAGACACGTCCCGAAACTTTGTCTCACCCAGAGAACACAATCCCAAACGGGGTTATGTGTCTGTCGGACAGTCTAAATGGGATACCTCCATATCAGCAGAACTATAAGGTAATGCAACGCAGACTATAGGGCCGGTAGATCTTTTCTTGAAATATTTTGACTTTATTCTCATCAAATTACGACTGTATTCTCGATTTCTCAAGAGAACACAAATATGTGGGATATATTTTGAATGTGCAAAAGGTTTTCAACATGAGCAGAAGTCTTGCTGGAACATATATGAGCTATTAAAGTCCAGAAGTTTATAAATGAATTAAAGCGCATTTATGTATCACTGAGGTGAATAGGTGCCACATGCATATTTAAAGACGTTACTTCCTTAAACAAACGACACAAAAGAGGAAGGAAGAGTAAATCATGCCTACATGTGTGCAGACTCAGCACGGATTACATTAATTAAGAAAAGTTGATCTACAGGAGAATAAATATTTGAAAGCAATACAGAATGACTGAGAGCCTTACTGCGTTATATTCCGTTATATCCGCAGTGTTTACACATCAGCCTCCTGAAACCAGGGCGGTTTATTTTTGACCATGACATAGTGGCCGTAAAAGCTCTCTGATACTCACTCTGTGCATTAATAATCTAATATGGCCACTCTAATGTTGTGGGCTGCGCAAATACACAGACGTATAAACACAAACCACGTTTGCACATAAAAAGACACACACTTGTAAACAGACTCGCACTGTATTTAGGGATGAAAGCCTGTTTCTCTTCATCAATAATCAATGATAGCCCTGCTTTACTGCTTTGGTTGAACTGCCTCTGGGTCAAATACACTTATAGCTACACACATATTGAAATCTTTGAAGTTAAAGTGCAAAAAAAAAAAGGTTTAAATGGGTTTCAGCAAAGCAGTACATGTACGCTATTTGGCTAACTGTAAACTTAAAGGTGCAGTGTGTAGAATTTGACGGCATCTAGTGGTGAGGTTGCAGATTGCAATTAACTGAAACTTTTTCTGTGTGCCAAGCATGAAGAACTACGGTGGCCGATGCAAAAACATGCAAAACTTGAAAACGTGAATGGCCCTCTCTAGAGCCAGTGTTTGGTTTGTCTGTTCTGGGCTACTGTAGAAACATGGCGGCCAGCTCCGTGAAGACGACCTGCTCCCTATGTAGATATAAACGGCTCATTCTAAGGTGACGAAAACACAACAACTCTTATTTTCAGATGATATATACTAAAGAAAACATACTATATTAATATTGTATTCCATTTCTGCCAATAGATCCCCCTAAATGCTACACACTGTTCCTTTAAGAGTGTAGTGTCAAATCAGATCATAAAGTGGTTAGTGATTGACAGTAAGGTAACACAGTAAACCTTTGTACCATCCACTCCTGTCTCATGACTGACTGTAAACTACTGTACGTCTCCCTTCTTTTATGGAGCGGTGTAAAATTAAACAGATAACAGTGATATATAAAATCGGATGGTGTGATACAGCTAAACAGATGTCCATTTTGGGCTCCCTGATTTTCTCAGTCTCCTCAAACATCAGTACCTTCAAAGTGGTTTGCAATTGGTCAACAGGGCAAATTCAGATAAAGAGCACCAAAATTTATTTCACAATGCACCACAATAATTTACCCTAGATCCACAAGTGATTCCTGCGTGGTATGCCCAATGAGATGAGTTCATTTTGGTCCAAATTTTGCTTCTTCAAAAGGTCGTTTGAGGATTAAGACTTGGTTTTGGTTTAGGTTAACATCACGTTTAGGTGAAGTTTAGGATAAGTCTGATTGTATAGAAGTCTATGAGAAAATGAGCCTACTTCTCACTTGATTTATTACCTCAGTAAACATTGTAAACATGAGTTTATGGTCTCAATCGTTAGTTTCAAGTCTTCTTTAATACAGCATGATGTTCATTTAGTAAATCATGGTGCTTCAAAACGGCAGTCCACAAACCAATGGGTGACGTCTCGGTGGCTACGTCCACTTCTTATAAACAGTCCATGTTTAAGGAAAGCTGTCACGTACAAACGTGTTTGGGTGTGTATATGTCTCCCTCTGAGTGCATAGAGGGTGCAGTCTTAGTGATGAATCCCATGGTCACTGCTCTAACGGTGGGATTCATCCTCACTGACCCTAAAATGAAGACACATCCATTACAGACACACACACACACAGCTGTATGTTTCCAGACCTGAAGTTGAAGAGTGGTTTTGTGTGCGTGTGTGTGTGTGTGTGTGTGTATGTGTTTCAGAATAAAAGCACGGGGCAAGGAAGGTAAATAATTGAGAAGACTCCTCATAGAAATGCAGGAATTTAGAACCTCTTCAATCTCACTCCATCACGCATCGCCACTCATGAGGTCCACGTACATACAATGCAAACATACAAAAAGACAGACACACACATGACCTTGCAGACCTGCGCTGTGTTTTGTCCAACAGCGAGTGTGTGGGAGAGGCAAAGATTCAGTACGTGTGTGTGTGTGTTGTGTGTGTGTGATTTCACTGCCTTTACACTGCAGTGTACACATGGTCAGCACCTGTTCACTGCTCCCCTCCATGTCTTTTTATTATCCACGCAGCCCATTAAACCCTCATTACCCTTCCACCCTGGACCAACCCTTCCCGCTCTCTCCTCATGTCTTTACATCTGCTGACTATCCTCAACCTTCTGTTTATACCACTCATAAAAGAGTTATTTTGTATTGCACTTCCATAAAGTTGACTCACACAAATTAAAGGAAGAATGGATGCAGCAGAGGCAAATGAAATATGTCATTTGCCTTACACAAGTACAAGACTGGACAGAGGTAACCTATGGTTGGCTACAAAGAATCACGTATTGCTGAGATCTCACTTTGATTTCATGAAAATCACCATGTGGCAAATCACATGTTGCTATAATCCCCTTAATCTATTTTCACTCTGTCACTTTCTCTCCCTCTGTCTTTATTCTTTCTCCATCTCTGTGACTTCCTCCTCTGCCCCTCTGCTTTTATTTTCTTTATTCTTTTGTCAAGCGCTGCTTCCTGTGGGTTTAAGTTTGGTTAAGGCGACAGTTGGGGGGCCGCAGCCTGCAACACAAAGAAACATAAAGCACACATACTGAATGAATGTGGCTCCCTGCTGATAGACACATGGGATGATAAAATACAAACACACAAAAAAGGCAAAAATCTTGCAGTGGACGAGCTTAACTCAAAAACACCAAACACTCAAACCAACACACTCACTGAATTTTTACATAAATCACATATTAGCCAACACCTTGTATGTACAGCATGTCTTTAACTATGACCCTGCTGATCCTCTTTGTCCATGCAGTTTCTGTGTTTATGCAGGTTGTTTTAGTCTTATTTGACCAGGTTTTGCAATACTCAGCTTTAGATTTCTGCCTCCGCCCCATTACAATAGATGTGAATAGAATTTAGTTTGCACTGAGCAGCATACAAAAGTTTTAAATCAATAGCATTTACAGAAACAATGTCCTGGTTACTCACCATCAACAATGTTTTAAGGATGGTTTCTTTGAAAAACGTAGTTCCAGTGGAAACTGTTTCTGTTTTCTGTTTTTATTATTTGAGATATTGCTATTAAAAAGAGACAGTAATCTGAGACAGGCACACGTGATATTTACCAACTTCATTTGAGATTTTAAGACAGAATCAGGAAATGATATAGTAGTTCAGCACATTCTCATCCCAACTCGTCACTTACTGACGCTTTGTCAGACCCCTTGACGCCACTTTTCAGTCGCAGTAAACACATGCTTTACATGTGAATTAAAAACACTTGTATAGATTTAGGCAACAAACTCACTATAGTTAGGTTTAGGAAAAAACATCATGGTTGGGCTTAAAATTACTACATTTGTGAAAATGAAACTAAACATTGTGACGACAAAGACAAACAACCCATTGTTAGTTTCCCATTGTTAGTTTCCCATGGGACGCGAACGAACAGCAGTCACCTGGATGAAAGCCCTGTGAAGTTCATAAGCAGGCATTCATTTCCCAAGGAAGTTTCATGAAAAAACTGAGCTCAGTAAATGTCATGGTTATCTGAGGCTCAGACAGAGAGACAGACGCAGGTTGTCTGAGAGGCCTGAACAGGAACTGACTGGAAAACAGAAATAGATTCAGAAAGAGAGCCAGTTGAGGCTCACTCAGAGTTGTCAACATCTCTTATCTGACAGACTGACCCAGCTGTCAATCGTTGACTCTGTAGTGGGAAAAAAAAAACTGTGGTGGAATCTAATTAAGTACAATATTCAAGTGCTGTATGAAAATTTGTACTTTACTTGAGTCTTTTCTTATAATGCCTTTTTATACTTCTACTCCACTGCATTTCAGAGGGGGATTTTATACTTTTTTACTCCCCTATACATTTATCTGACAGCTTTGTACTTTTCAGATTAAGATTGTATTTATAGTCAATTAATCAATTATCGATTTTGTACTATTCGTTGGACAAAACCAGCATTCTGAATATGTCACTTTTGGCGTTGGGTTATTGTCATAGCATGCTTTTAATACTTTAAGTACATGATTATACTTACATATATGAAAAATGTTCAATGCAGGACCTTTGCTTGTAACATTATTTTTTTATAGTATGGTATTTACTTAAGTAAAGGATGTGAATACTTCTTCCACCACTGAAACATAGTAACCATCATCTTCACACCCTTTACATTTAGCAGTTTATTATCTATGACATTAAAATAAAACTGTTATCAATCTGTTTAAGTTTAAAATGTTGTTGATCACTTACCAGACATATGTTCCACACATATGTTGGAAAAAAATTATTAAAGTGACACGTGAGTTTTCTGCAGAACAAACTAACTGGATAGTTTCACAGGCGAGATGCTGACAACTCTAAGCTGATCAGAGAGCTGAACCTCATGTTGTTGTGATGTGAATTATGGTATTTTTCTGCTCAGGCCTTGACTCTGAGGTGAGGGAGGGTTTTAAAGGATTAAGAGTGATGAACGACCACGGATTTAAAAAGAGGAAGATTCAACTTTAGACAGACTTGTCTCTATCGTGTTAGAACTGTTCAGTCCAGATTGATCAACATGAGGTGCTGCCGACACTCACCAGAGAGGTTTTCATTGATGCTCGTGTACCAGATCTCTAGAAATCACACATCCCTTCAAGTAACTGGAAAATTAAGCATTTACAAAAAAAAATAGCAAGCTTACAAACATGATTTATATTTGACTTTTATGCAGCATTCAATGTTATGTCATTTTTAGAAATCTTATAAAAAAGGTTCATCCACACACACAGTTCAATCAGAGCCGAATGTTTAACTTCAAAAAGCAAATGTAAGTAACATTTCTACATTTTATTACTGTGAATTAAGCAGCAACATGCATGAAAAAGTACGCCCAAAAAACACAGTGTCATACTAGCTTGTTGGGAAGGAGGCTAAATAACACTCCAAAGTTACGCTATATTTTGGTGAGGAAAAACCGGCATGGCCATTTTCAAAGGGGTCCCTTGTCCTCTGACCTCAAGATATGTGAATGAAAATGGGTTCTATGGGTACCCACGAGTCTCCCCTTTACAGACATGCCCACTTTATGATAATCACATGCAGTTTGGGGCAAGTCATAGTCAAGTCAGCACACTGACACTCTGACAGCTGTTGTTGCCTGTTGGGCTGCAACAATTTATTTATTTATTTATTTATTTATTTATTTATTTATTTATTTATTTATTTATTTATTTATTTATTTATTTATTTATATATATATTTATATACATATATATTTATTTATTTATACACATATTTATTTATTTATATATATATTTATTCATTTATTTTCATTGTCGTTGCTGTCTTAGTTCTTTATTTAACTCTCGTTACATGATCTTAATTTCTACTGTTTACTGTTTCTTTCATTGTTTTGTGTGCTATATAAATATACTTTAATATCATTATAATACTTTATTAATATTTCCAAAAGAATAGGATTTGTAACCTCAAACAAATTTTCTCCCAGTGTGAGAACGTTTGATATACTGTATTCTAGACAGTAACATGCAGTGTATAGTCTGTGCAAGTGGAAGGATTGAGTGGAAAAAGGCACTTTTAAATATTGAGGTTTTGTATTATAATGTTGTAAAATGATAAGATAGGAGATAATAACATGCTGCATGCCGGAGAGAGGCAGCGGTTTGGGTTTGGCACAGGCAAATCAGACTGCGGGTGACGGACAAGATACGTCTATTTTAGCCAGACGTATAATTACATGATATCTCAGCCCTCATCACTCACTCTCTCAATCTCTCTTCCTCTCTGTCAGGCCTTTCTGCTTTCTTTTCTCTTCTTATGCCACTCATGTCTTTGTCTGTTTTTCCTTCCTCATGCTTGTTAATAATCCTTCTCTTGTCTCTCTTTCATCGCCAGTTAGCGACCCCCCTCCCCTCCTCCAGCGGTGACAGATGACCTGGCAGCCATCAGAGTGATAGGCCTGCTGTTATCTTCTCCTATAGGTGACTACTGGTATGGTGTGTGTGTGTGTGTGTGTGTGTGTGTGTGTGCTGGCAGACTGATGGAGATGATATGAATATTCAGGAACAAAGAAGGCCTTCACTGTGTGGGATTAAGGAATCAGACGGCTCATCACCCCGACATTCCACAGACACTCATGGACTTTGCATGGAAACATCTACCTGACCTTTAAGCACTGCTGGTATACAGCTGTGCATCAAATATCACTATATATGGTTTAGACTTTTTGGCTACAGAACAATATGGAATGCCTTTTTAATAAACTATTAACATGCATCGAAGTGAACATGCATTTCGAGGAAACATATTCACTTGTGGAAGTAACAAACAAAGACAGAGAGCGAGAGATATGATGACGGAGGCGGAAGTGAAAGAGAAGGAAGTGAGAGAGAGAGAGGCGTGGGAGGTGAGACCTGCCCCAGTTAACGTGGTCGATAGCAGTTAGAGACGCTTCGCTCTTCACCTGTCAGATGCTGTTAGAGGAGAGAGCGTTGGTATTAGCTGGTAGTGACCTGGAAACCGGACACATACACACAAACACAATCTTTTGGTTGTTTCAGTCGACCACATTCATTCCCTCGCTAGTCCCTTTCTAACCTGGACCATCAGAATAGCATGAAAAAGCAAAAAGCAAGTCAACTGAAGGTGCAACAATGTATTTTTATTTATATGTTGAAGCACTTTTTGTACGCGTTTTCATCCCTGCTTCTGTGTGTGTACAACATGATGTGTCCATATGTGTTTGTTGGACAGTCACAGGCAACAAACTATACTAAAGGACTAAATTAGAGACACATTATGTTCGTGTTTATTTCATTTAAGAACGGACAATGCACATTAATTAGTAGGAGCCATCATGTAAATGTGCCAGATTTAGCCATAACAGCTCATTTCTCAATAAGCAGTATCTTAGAAATAAAGAAAAAGGAAAAGAGAACTAATTAATTAAAAATAATTAAAAATAAAATGTATCAAATGCCACTACTAACACTTAAAATAGTACTATTGAGGGTCTCTTGACAATATTTGTCATTGTTTTGTGTTGTATATTGATTTCCAATAATAAATATACACATACATTTGCATAAAGCCATTATATTTGTCTACTCCCATGTTGATAAGAGTATTAAATACTTGAAAACTCTCCTTTTGAGGTACATTTTGAACAGATAAAAAATGATTAATTTGCAATTCATCACGATTAACTATGGACCATCATACCGTTTATCGCGATTAAATACAATTTTAATCAATTGACAACCCTAATATATATTTACACACAGTGTTGTTTGATCAGTCAATAACTGAAAATAATTAGCCTTATTTATATTTGATAGAAATTCTAAGTAGTAGTAGTAGTAAATGTATTTATAATTCACATATTCAGTATAATAAGTGACAAGGCTCCTGTATGTTTGCATTTGAGAGTATCTGTGTCAACCAGATT
>NC_051274.1:27740104-27842356 GCF_015220745.1 Sebastes umbrosus
ATGGAAATGTAGACTACACAAATAATCTCATCTGTCCATAATTACACTCAGTCCTTCTAAAGAAATCCCAAAAATATACAAACTCTCACCTATACCCGCTCACACACATATGTGTGTTTCCTATTTTCTGGACACATGATCAGGTTACAGGTAGATGTGCCACTGTCAACACATATCTGACTTACACCCTCAGATGTTGAAAGAAAATGTCATTTGTCTGCGTTGGAAAAATATTTCCAAGTGTTTAGCATCTCATACTCTTAAACTTGACTTTGCTTTTTTTCATTTCATTTTGTCACATGAAAATTGAAACGTGTGATAACCGATGTTGTATAAGTGAAAGGATGAGATGAGAAAGTGGAAGACAGACCGTGTGTGAACTTGTTTCCATATATTTCATCATGTGAAAGTGATGAGAGTGTTGAAAGCTCTTCTTACTGTGAGAGGGTCGTCCCACTTTTGGCCAAGTGAGGGTGTGAAAAATATTCAACACTAATGGACTCATCCATTACAGTCCTGTGAAAACACACAGTCTAAGTGGAGGAACATTAGCAACGGGGGTCTGTGACCAGTTATTGGTTGTCAAAATGATGGATGAGTGTTTGCCTGCACACCTGTGTGTATACTAAAGCATATGTGTGTGTAAAGGTGAGGTGTGTTGCAAAGAGATGCATGTGATCACAGTTATTCAGTTGTTTAATAATCCAGAAAAGATAGGCTACTGTATACGAGGTCCTGTTAGCACAACAATACAATATAATAAGTAAGTAAAAAAGTATTTATATAGTGCTTTTTACAGACATAACATCACAAAGGGCTTTACAAGATCATTATAAAAAACACACACAAATAATTCATATAAAAATGTAGTGACCACACGAGCCACATGATTAATAAATGACTAATACCAACACAATGCACAGCAAAAAAAAAATACACTTTAAATGCATAAATAAGCAGAGCATTGCTGGGGAAAAATATGAATTGTGCAGAAAACCTTTACAAAAATGACAGTAAATAAAGGTTAAAAAATTCTATCATAAACTGAAATGATTTACACCCAAAGGAAAATCCTAAAACAAAAGTGAAAATAACACCTTGTGAAAAAGTGGGTCAACTGCAACACTACACTCATAAAATAACTGAAGGAAACCACTTCTATTTTATGTCACACACTTTTCTCTGAACAGATCGGGGCTCCGTTGTGTTTTCAGAGCCCTTCGATGATCCACTGACTTCAAAAAGGACTAAAACATGATGTGCACATTATGACAAATTATGAGTTGTGTATGTGGTACAAAAGCCTCGCAGCCCTCTTTGCTCTGAGTAAACTTGGAACAATGCAGTGATGGAATGTAACTAAGTACATTTACTCTGTAAGGACTGTACTTAAGTACAATTTTGACACACCTTACTTGAGTATTTCCATTTTATGCTACTTTCTACTTCTACTTCACTACATCTCAGATGTAAATATTGTACTTTATACTCCACTACATTTACTTGACACTTATAGTTACTATAAGTATCAGATTAAATGATATGATACAGTACTATTGGGGCGTACTATTTATCTACCCAGTAGTATACAAACTATAAAAAATTGGCGAACCACAAAATTAAAGAGCTCTTACATGTATTTTTTAATGATAAATATAGAACAATATATTATTCTACTATAATATAACACTGTGAAAGGAGCCATTCAGCATAATGAGTACTTTTACTTCACATACATTAGTTAAATTTAGCTGATAAAACTTTTGTACTTTTACTTAAGTAACATTTTGAATTCAAGTTCTTGCCTTTTTAAACCATTCGTTTATTTTGAAACGTTTATTATCCTGTGACATCAATGAAGTATTCTGTTGTTGATCTAAACGTGTTCCTGTCAGTAAGGTGTTTAAAATGAAACTAAAATGTGGGTATTTGTTCCTTTCATCATAAAGTTCCCCCTCCCCCTCTGACCTCTATGAAACACCCACAATCTGATTCTACTTTTCTACTTGAATTTCTCATAATTCAAAACCTAATCACAAACATACACACACCACAAATAAGCTGATTGGCAAAATCTCTCAGCCACAAATCTTTAGTTACACATCACACATGATAAACACAAATATTTGAGATCAGTGTTGGAGGACGGTGAACAGACATTTTTATCTCATCTGTTCTTCAAATCCTGACGCATGAATGTTTCATAATAATTACCAGAAGGTTTGGTGCATGACTAGTATATGAGAGCAGATAAGAAAGAAGTCAGGAGTATTTGTGTGAGGAGGGAGAGAGTGTGTGTGTGTGTGTGTGTTTGTATGTGTCAAAGCAGAAGAACACATCAACATAAGCAGGCATTCAATGAGACTCTCAGTTCATCTCTCATTCTCTCGTCTTCCCGTCCCTCTTCATCTCATCTTCTTTTCCTCTCCTCATCCTTTCACCTTCCTTCTCATGCTCAACCTCTCTTGCCCCTCACCTCTTCCATGTGTGTATTACAGTATTGTTGCAGACGTGGGCGTCAGCTACATGAGGATTAAAGCCACTTGAAGCAGAGTGACTGCAAACCTCAGATCTTAGCAATGTCACCACTTCGTAAAAGTTATTAGAACCGAAAGGAATACTGGACAAAACTACACAAAAACAAGACCCAGATTGTAAGAAAAAAAAATATTGTTGTGACATTCTGACGGCAGCCATTCTGAACATCCTAACTTCCTGTTCTTCATTCCCATGACAACATTGAATCCGTAAGGCAGCAATCTTTCAACATACTGAAGCACTTTGGTCCAGCTATAGGATTAAAAGAAGATGTGTCTGTGTCGTCACACCCTATATCCCAAAACATATCCTGAAGACAAAACACAGACACACATTTATTAAACAGTCTTTCCTGTAATAAGCCACAACGCTGGATCTGTAGGAGCAACTTATGTCTGCCTCGGAGGACGCATCATTTCATCAGATTGGAGAGTCTGCAGTGCTTCAGTGTGTAACCCCGTCAGTGTGCATGTCTGAAGTGTAAAAGCAAGAATCCGTCACTGCACAGCACAACACTGTTTCCTTTCCTCTCACTTTTTTTTCTCACCTGGAAATACCTTTAACACCATGTTACACAATCGATCAATCCAGCTACCAGCAGGAAGAGCCACCATGAGGACAGCTGAATGTCACCCAGGGCCATGCAGTAACTACTGTGAACTGTAATTATGGTAACTAAAATGTAAATCTTCTGGTATCTGCAGTGGACTTTCCTTCAAATTTTGAATAATAGTAATATACTTTGTCATAAAGTAGAGATTGTTCCTTTAACTTTCAAGTAAAACAACTTTTTGCATATTGCCACACTCACACACACAAAGCATTGACACTTGTGAATGATGTTTGACCCAAGTCAAAAGATAGAAAGCGAGCGATGGAAATAATCCACACAGCTCATTCCAACAGTGTTTCCCTGTGGAGCTTTACTGACATTTAGTTGACATAAAGCTGCACGCTGGCAGCGATCCATTACGTCTTCATGTATCTGTTAATGGGTCTGCCTGAAGAGTGTGAATTCTTGATCATTTGGGATAAAAGATGGAGGGGTGATATCGATTCAGAGAGAAAACCTGCAGAGGGAGGAACAAGTGCTGACTTTGGAGAAGTTAATAAGAAGTTATTTATCCAGCTGCAGGCCACTATCTCACTATGTGTGCTCTAGTCGGCTGAATCATATAACAAATGCATGTAAATACACATTTTAATGAGGAAACTTTAAACTCTCCTTACCCTCTCCTCCTGTTACTATGTGGGATCACTGTTTTCTTCGTCTGACTGTTATGTATGAGCTTTGACCCCTCTGCATGGGTCAGCTCTCAGAAGTACAGCCCTGTTTTGTCTGAACTTTTGACCTTTTGACCTTCAGTCTGGGGTCATGGCCATCAGAAGCAGCAGCAGAGGAACACCAGTGTGGTGACAAGCTGCTTCAAAGACGCGCAGCCTTCCAGGTTGTTGAGCTGTTTCTTTTTAATTCATTAAGCTCTCCCAAAGGGACATCTGGGAACCTGAAAGGCTCTCATGGGATCAGAAAGGTCCATATCAAAATAAGGAATAATATATAATCACTGTTAGTTTGTTAATGAGGAGGCAGCCAGTCAGAGACCATACTGACACTCTGTAAATATCTCATGTTGTCATGATACTGTCTCTGCTGCCCTCTGGTGGCTCTAAAGGAATCATTATTGAACAGTGATGGTTCTTTCATTAAAAATACAATGAACATTACTATCCCCAAAACACAACATTTATGATGTCATGAATGGTATTTGAAATCAGTCATATGGTCCATGTACTGAGAGGGTCTCTGAATAATGTGACTTTTTGTTTAGTTGAGAAGAAATTCAGAGGAAAAACCTGAACGTGGATAGAAAGAATTTAGAGAGAAGTGAAGGTTGTAGCGGATCTGTTTTGTTAATTCAAATTCACAAAACATGTGCTGTATTGTTCCTGTGTTTCGTGGAGCAATATTACCAATGCATCTATACTGTGAAATGATTTTAATAAGGGAAAATACATCTATGTATGTTCTTCTGCAGGTCTTTGTCTTCTATCCTTTTCCTTGGATTGCTGTTGCACTTTCTGTGTCTAGAGACCACTACAGAAGCAGCTGCAGATAAAGAAAAGAGTTGCTGTTGAGTGCTACAAAGACAGCCTTCAAAGTTGTAGACATTTCTTTTATAATCCATTAGTCTCCCACAGAGATTAATCCATAAAATAAGATATGATAAGATAAGATAATCATTTATTAGTCCCACAGCAGGGACATTTGCAGTATTACAGCAGCAAAGGTAACAACAACAAGAGGCACAGTAAAAAACAACAACATAAAATATAATAGTAGACCGACTGAATGGTTGAGTTCACATTATTACACATATGAAATATGAAATGTTGATATTGCACAGTGGTAAACATTGATATTGCACATGAATCAATAGTTAGTTTGTTGTATGTGCAATCTACTGGGAGCAGTGTTGGTTGTACAGTCTGACAGCAGCAGGAAGGACCTGCAGGAAAAAATAATAATAATCATGATAAAAAATATCATTATTATTGTTGTTATTATTACTATTATTATAATTATTATTATTATTATTATTATTATTATTATTATTATTATTATTATTATTATTAACGAAAACAATTCCGAAGTATCTTAACTGCATGGGGCAGCAACTAAGATTATAATTATTTTGTATTATTATTATTATTATTATTAATAATAATAATAATAATAATACAAACTAAATAAATAAATAAATGCAGTTAAGTTATTTCGGAATTGTTTTTCATTTAAAATTGACGTTAAATTGTCTTTGTGTACTTTAGCATTTATATAGTTAGACATTTATCCATAATGTAAAGTATAGTATAGTATAGCATTGTAGAACAGTATGACGCTTTTATTCTGAAATACTCCTACCGGACGTGTCACCTTGTATTTTGTTAAGTGAAACACGAACTGCTCGGTGATAAAGTTCTGGTGGACAGACTGCACAGCGTTACTACCTTATATAATAATAGTAAGTACAACACTTCATTATCAGTGCACGCTTATGAGTTTAATTCGTCTTTCAAACGTATTTTGTTGCGGGAAGCTAATATAGTAACTTGTGAACGAACCTGGGTAAAATAAATGAACATTACAGCATCGAAAAATAATTAAAAACCTTTTACTGTCAACCAAAACCGAACAAACGCTAATGGGTTTCTCTCAGTGTGTTTGAGCTGCTGCTGGGTGATTGTACTGTTACTGTAAAGTGTTTAGTTTATTGTCATTATCCCTTTTCCATCCATTTCTAGACCGACGAGGACAAAATAAGGGAAACACCACATGAAAAAACAACTTCCGCTCTGCAGCATCACATCACATCACATCACATCACATCACAGCTACAGAGAGGCAGCTGTTGGGTTATTATCTGGACTGACAGCTGTGATTTGTCTGCCAGCTTCAGAGGAGACACATCCACTTCCAGCATGAGTGAGATAACAGACTTTGACAGAGGCCAGATTGTCGGTGCACAACTTGCAGGTCTGTCAGCCAGCAAAACTGCCCAGTTGTGTGACGTATCGAGTCGAACTGTCCTCAAAGTCATGAGTGTCTATAACACACATGGACAGACTTCATCAGCAAAGAAGAACAGTGGGCACAAGCCAGACAGGAGAAGGAAAAGACTGACAAAAGCTGCTGCTAATGAAGAAGCTGCCGGTGGGAAACCAGTATCTGACCCCGAGGTCGACACACAAAACCCTGATGAGGAGACCAAGAGACCTGAATCCCAGACCAAAGACAAAGACTCATTTTAGTCTGATGTGCTGTGTTTCAGGCTTTCCAATGTATTAGCACTGGTTAATGTTTGCATAAAGCCACAACTCTAACCCACAATTTTGCTCACTTTTGTTTATTAAAGGACCTGTTTGTAACTTCTTATACATATAAATCAATCCGGGTCGGTGTCCCATGCGCGCTCGCGTGTGGCTACGCTCTTCAGACAAGACTCCAACACAAACTACACGGAAGCACTAAAACCGCAAAGTTAGTGAAGCCTGTATTGCAAAACAGTGTTGGCCGGGGTCGGAGGACGGGGGGGGAGACCGTAGCTTTGGTCTCCAGGGCCGGAGTCTCTGCTCTACTCTGCTCCTCTGCCTGCTTGCCTTCACTCACACACCGCGCTCGTTCTTGCTATTTCGCTCCACCTCACGTACATACGCGCACACTACACACTGCAGAAGACTTCGTAGCTCTGAGAATATCTAGTGAATGTGGACGTTTGTGTAGAAATAAATGCTGCAGCTCCTCCAGACCAACAGAGGTTTTCCGTGTCTTGTGAAGTGACGGGGCTCCGCAGCGAGTGTGCTAGCAGCAAATGTACTACGGAGTATTAGGGCCACATTGAGGGGAAAAAAAATCAGAGATTTCCAGAATACAGTCATAATATTATGAGAAAAAAGTCATAACTTTACAAGAGACAAAAGTCGTAATATTACGAGAATAAAGACATAACTTTACGAGAAAAAAATCGTAATATTACAAGAATAAAGTCAGAACTTTACGAAGAAAAAGTCGTAATATTACGAGAGTAAAGTCAGAACTTTACGAAGAAAAAGTCGTAATATTACGAGAATAAAGTCAGAACTTTACGAAGAAAAAGTCGTAATATTACGAGAGTAAAGTCAGAACTTTACGAAGAAAAAGTCGTAATATTACGAGAATAAAGTCAGAACTTTACGAAGAAAAAGTCGTAATATTACGAGAATAAAGTCATAACTTTACGAAGAAATAGTTGTAATATTACGAGAATAAAGTCAGAACTTTACGAGAAAAAAATCGTAATATTACGAGAATAAAGTCAGAACTTTACGAAGAAAAAGTCGTAATATTACGAGAATAAAGTCATAACTTTACGAGAAAAAAAATCGTAATATTACGAGAATAAAGTCAGAACTTTACGAGAAAAAAAGTCTTAATATTACGAGAAGAAAAGTCATAACTTTACGAGAAAAAAAGAAAATAGCACGTGAAATCACTACTTTATAATATTATGACTTTATTCTCGAAATCTCAGATTTATTTATTTTCCTCAATGTGGCCCTAATACTCCATCGCACCATAGACCTACAACAATGATACATAAAAATGAAAATGTAGACAAAAAAACAGTTATTCATTTCCATTTGTATAAATCCACAGGGAGCCACATGAGAGCGGCTGAAGAGCGGCTGAAGAGCCGCAGGTTGCAGACCCCTGCTTTAGGTGGTGTTAACCTTGGAGTGATGTGTACAATAGTCGTGACCCCTTTTATTCTGAAAAGCTCTGACCGGAACTTCTAGTCCTCCTATTTCCGGTGAAACATAAACATAAACAGCTCGGTGATGAAGACAGGCTGCTTACGGTGGACAGTTTGAGATGTAAGTAACGTTAAAACAGAGTAATCAATGCACACGGACTGTGAGTTTTATTTGGCATTAAAATGTTAACTATATATTCTCGTAAACGTTGTTGAGGGAATCTAGTAGCATGCTAATGCTAACTGGCTAGCTTAAAGTGCATCATCCTGTGACTGTCAACAAAAACAGATCAAATGCTAGTTAGCTTCTCTAATTGTGTTTATCTGTTGCTGGATAATTGTACTGTACTGTAAAGTGTTTTTAGTTTATCTTGTCCAGCCCCTGCTAAGTGAAAGTCTCAGGTGATGTTAGCTCTCACATGTTGGTTGTGTGAGTCCTGATTCATCTACCTCAGCATGCTGTTGTGTCAAACAAATATAATGTTTTGAAATGTTAATCTCTGGTGTTTATTATTATCCTTTTTTTTCATCCATTTCTAGACACAGTGGTGGATGTTTCCCTACCCTGGATCTCTCCACTCCAGTGTAGAAAATAATGGAAACACCATATGACAGAAGACTTTGGAGCACCTAAGTCTTACAGGACCTGCTACCTGCCTGCCAGTTGGGATCATCTGTCCACTGTCAACACTTATTTTCAACGCAATATGAGTGACTTAACAGAATTTGAAAGATGCCAAATAGTTGCTGCACGACTATCAGGTGCATCTGTCACAAAAACTGCACAGCTGTTTAATGTGGCGAGGGGAACAGTATCCAGAGTCATGACCGTGTACATCAAACATGGACGAACAGCATCAGCGAAGAAGAATAGCGGGCGCAGGTCAAAGCTCACCGAAAAGGACAGACAGACACTTCTCAGGATAGTCGACGAGCACCCGGAGTATACGGCCTCAAAAATAACCACAGAGTTGAACAGACACCTCTCTCACACCGTCTCAGTAAAGACTATACGGCGTGAGCTTCACAAAGCCGGTATTTTTCGGGGAGCAGCCAGTCGGAAACCAGAGACCGAGACTGAGACAGAGAAGCCAGATGGAAATAACAACACACCTGACACAGATTGTGGCACACAGAAACCTGGTGAAGAGAGCACAAGACCTGAAATGCAAACAAATGACAAAGATTATGGCACACAAACATCCGTGGGAGACAAAACAATATCTGAACCCCAGGCTAGTGCCAAAGAGTACAACACAGAAAAATCTGAAGAGAGAATACAACTCTAATCCCAAGTCTGTGAAGAAGAGTACAGCACACAAACGACTGGTGAAGAGAGCACAGGACCTGAACCTCAGACTAGTGAAAAGGAATAACCTGTTACATTTCAGCCTTTCCATATTGGTAGTGTTAAGGGAAAACCACAGAATGCCTTCATCCCTTAATGTTGCCAACTGTTGAATGTGACCATTGATCTGAAATGACATTTCATTTTCTAGATTTTATTATTTATTTTTTGCGTGCATGCATAATTGTGCAATATTCTGCCTTTTCCCAAGCTTTTTCAATTTTCCTGAATTACATGTAAACATAATTTAAATGTAGACTGTTGAGAAATAGCCTTAATAGTTTAAAATATCCATAATGTGAATGTTTAACAGCTTATTAGGATATTGTTTGCAAAACACTCAATTCAATACAGATAATAAAATCCCAAAAATCACAGTTTGTTCCCGATTTGTAGACCAACGCCGTGCTGTGATGATATCTGCTGTTTTACACCATATTGTGATTGTTTGTGTTGTACTGTAAAGCATGGCCTTTTTGGGGTTATACAGTATGTATCAAAAAAACTCTTAACGATAAGGTGTGAAATCAAGCAGCAACTACAATCCTGCAAGAGTCTTAAAATATAGTTCCTCTACTGTCACCGTAAAAAAAAAAAAGAAGCTTACTTTTTGAAATATGAAGTTGTTGCAGATAAAGCACCTTTGTCTACTTTTATAAAATGTAGATGATATGAAATGTTTGACATATTCACAGGCACTACTTACTCTTTGCTGCAAATGTATTGAGTGATAATTGATACACCATAAGGTATTGAATCTGAATCATCACATCCCTCCCATGCTACCTCTTTGCTTCTGTATACTAAATGTCATGTTTATAGCAGCTGCATGTGCATAGATGTGGGATGGGACACAAGGCATCAGGCAACATATGTAATTTTGTTCTACATATTAAAACATTACACTGAAAAAAAGCAAAAGTTGTCTGTGTGTTATTTTGTTAAAGTATAAATATACTCTGCTCTGTTGTCTTAATGATGTTTCTAATATTTTATCCTCTCAGTACAACCCATTACAATTCAACAGTGATGGAAGTAAAAATTCAGATCCTTTACTTAAGTATAAAAGTACCAACACCACACTGAAAATACTCCAATACAAGTAAAAGTCCTGCATTCAAACCGTATGTAAGTAAAGATAGTTGTATGTAAGTATTATCGGCAAACTTTACTTTCGGTATCAAAGGTAAAGGTACTCATTGTGCAGAAAAATTGTCCCGTTAGTGTTTTATGATTGTATATGATGTTTTTGTATTAATATTACTGCTGCATTTATGTGTAGTATGTTGCATTTTACTGCTGTATAGATGTTTACGGTTGTGCTCGTTTTAACTACTTTATGTACTGTTAGGTAGTTTAATCTACAGCAAAAAAAAAACAGCCCTGCTTTCAGCTTTGTAACGATGCGTTTTCCAGCTGATCCAAGAGGGTTTTTACATAGATTGTTTTGTTTAAGAAGTAGGAGGATTTTCTCAATCCATAAAGGGATACTCAATCCTTCAATTTAGCAGAAAAATTCAAATTAAAAATCCTCAAATTTGGAGATAGATGTATTTTTTTACTGGAAAGGAAGGGTATGAAAAAGTGTAATCTGAAATGTAACTAGGAACTATAGCTGTCAGATAAATGGAGTGGAGTAAAAAAAAATACAATATTTGCCTCTGAAATGTAGTGCAGTAGAAACATAAAGTTGCATGAAAAGATAAGATAAGATATTCCTTTATTAGTCCCGCAGTGGGGAAATTTGCAGTGTACAGCAGCAAAGGGTAGTGCAAAAAACAAGATGCTTCAGCTAACACAGTAAACAAAAGCTGAACAAAGTGTAACAAAATATGAACCATTTGAATAGAAGGAAGTATAAAAATAGGAGCAGTATATACAGTATTGACAATAAACAGACTATTAACAAAATTGCAGAAGTGGAAAATTACATTGCACAGTGAGAATGAATGAAATTCCACCTGAAAATATCAGGTTATTGTCAGTTTTTGGTGTGTAAGTGGTCTACTGGGAGCAGTGCTGGTTGTGGTGTCTGACAATTCAATGAAATTGATGTTATGCAAAATTCAACGGCAAACTACTGCTTCCAAAAAGACCATAAACTGAATTAACACCTCTCTAAACCGTTTTTAAAAAATGACAATCATATTTTAATGGCATCTTATATTTAAAAAATTATGATAAAAATGTTGAATGTGTTTTTTTATGGCACAAAAAGCACTGACATACATACGACAAATGTACTGTATTTATTTTATTTTATTTTATTTTATTTTATTTTATTTTATTTTATTTTATTCACAACGGCTGCAAATATATTTAAAATTATGATAAAAATATCAGTGAATGTGTTTTGATGACACTAAAAGCACTGACATACATATGACAAATATGCTGTATTTATTTAATTTAATTTTACGTTCTTTTATTTTATGTTATGTTATTTTATTTTGTTATGTTATATTATTTTGTGATATGTTATTTTATGTTAAGTTATTTTATTTTATTTTGTTATGTTATGTTATGTTATGTTATGTTATGTTATGTTATGTTATGTTTTTCACAACGGCCACACATGCTAGTGGGTTGAGGAGGTCAGACCTGACAGAGTGGTGATATGCACGGATTCAAAAGCTGTTTTGGAAAGTATACATTCAACAAAAGCTGTAAGGCAAGATCTAATCATTGAATTGTACTATAGCTTGCTAAGACTACACAGAGGGGGTATAGATGTATTATTCTGTTGGGTTCCAGCACACGAGGGGGTGAAAGGAAATGAGTTTGCAGATAAACTAGCAAAAAGTTCACTGCAAAAAGACATTACAGTACCAGTTTTACTTGGGAAAGGAGAAGGAAAAGCTGTGATTAAAAGGAAAGGAGTTGAGATATGGCAGAAAAGATGGGAGGAGGACCAGAAAGGAAGGAGATATTTCAAAATACAAAAGTCGGTCATAACAAAGACGTATAAAGAAAGGAACAGAAGGGAAGAAATCATCATAACAAGACTCAGACTGGATCACACAGGTCTTAATGGCACTTTGGCTTTAATGGGGAAAAGGAACAGTGACAAGTGTGGGGATTGTGGTGATAAAGAAAATGTGGAGCATATCCTAATTCAATGTAAAAAGTATGAGGCTGAAAGAAAAAGACTACACGACCAAGTCAGAGAGGAGGGACGGGATTGGGATCTGATGGGGATACTGGGAACAGAGGGTGAGGGGGTTGAAGGCACCAGGAAGGCATTATTAATGTTCTTAACCCTCCTATTATCTTTGGAGTCAATTTGACCCCATTCAATGTTTAACGTCTCTAAATAAATGATTGACATCATTTTTTTTGCTTCACATTTAATGACTTTTCCTAATTTAATGGGGACAACTGGGTAAACATAAAATTAAAATGATGATATGTTTTCAATGTCCTGTACACATGCTGTACGCATCGGTGTTCTTTGGGGTCAATTTGACCCCAGGCTGTTTTAGCTGTATAAAACATATAAGAAATATCAACATTTTACACACATTTGTTTTGGATGATATTGAGGTCAGTATAACATGCAACTTTATAATCTTCAAAAAGCTTTAGGGCCCTAACCTAACATAACCATAACTGTAGTAGTGCGAGAACCACTGATAGTTCACACGACATGGGGGAGGGGAAACATCATTCTTGCGAGAACTTTGATATTTCCCCACGCTTTGGGGGCGGCAAAATATGGTTCCCGTGAAGATATTGATTTTATTTAAAGGGCTATTTAGGTAGTCAACAAACAAACATAAAGTACCTAACACATAAACTTGGGTAACAATTTTAATTATAATCATTTTCTGGAGGTTTAAATTGCTGGGGTCAAATTGACCCCAAGGATAAAAGATGTTAGTAAATTTGAAGGTAACAGGAGGGTTAAGAGACACAGGATTGGTGGATAGAATTTAAGAGTAGGAGTAAAGTGCAAATGACATGATGTTACACACTCTTGTACAGTAGGTGGCGGTATGCACCTTAAAGTTGGTTGCGATCCGCCAGAAACCGAGAGAAGAAGAAGAAGAAGAGGCCACACATGCACGTCAGAGAATGACGTCAGCAACGCCGGACCCGGAAGTGCCGCTTGTTGCTTGTCAACACAGCTGTTGTTAAAGATGGTGTACGTGTCTAACGGTGAGTGGTTTCTGCTCTCTCTTCAACCGTCTTCTCATCTTCAGAGGAAACATGTAGCCTTCTTGTTAACACGGTTTTCTCTGTGGAACATTTCCAGTTAAAACAAACCAGTTAAATGTGAAATGTGTGGATTTAGCAGAGCTTTAGGCTACATGCAGCTAACTAACAGCTAGCTCGTTAGCTTAGCCTAGCTTGGATCTGCGTAGCAGGAAGAGCTGCTGAGTTAATCCAACGAGTTTTCTACCAGAGTGTGTCTACTTGTGTTTCTCCCATTGCTCCGCACATAATGCCAGTGTTAATTCTAGTAGATTGTTAGTTCTTTGAGTGTCATGTTAAGCTCTGATCAGCTGTTAGCCTGTGTGTACTAAACCATCAGCTAGTCATTAAAGGAGCAATGTGTACATACACTCTAGTAGTGATGGGAAGTCAGGCTCTTTTGAGTGAGCCAGATCATTTGGCTCAGCTCACCAAGAAGAGCCGGCTCTTTCGGCTCCCAAACTCGGCTCTTCATTTTACCACTTCTGCCTTTTTATAATTCAGACAAATTCAGCGCTGTTTTGACCTATGATTAGTTTGTGTGCTCTAGTGATGTTACGTGATGTGCTGAGGCTTCAGAGCATGTGTCGAGTAATCCAGGAAGTGCGTATCGAGGCTTGTATCTTTTAGACAAATGACATCACTGAAGATGCCCGAAGCCGAAAAACAGTTGAGAACTTATTATTCCTGAATAAAAAAGAATAATGTCTCCCATCTTTCATTTTCCTTTAGTTACATAAGCGCATTCACTGCCCTGTGCCCGGTTAAACCAATGCCACATATCTGGAATATATGTACCTGTTTTACACTATTTGACCGACAGGTGGTTTCGTGTGCATATGAAGCCCAGATGAAGCCTCGTGAAATGAACCCTTTTGCGAACCAATTTGCTGGAGAGCTTCAGTGCTTCATGAAGCTTCATTTCGCCATCACAAGTGTGCACATATATCACTTAAATTATTCAATACAATTATACTAAACCTTATAATTCCCAGAATATCATAATTTTACATGCTGCTTCGTTTCCGACTGTCACTCATCTTGTCTGCTATTCACGCACCGCACTCCTCTCTCTTTCTCTCCTCCTCTCCCTCCTGCTCTATACCTGTAGACCGTCAGCGCGCCGCCCCTCCCTGCTTGATCGTATGATCCTTGTCTGTCATCACCTGATTGGTCGCACGGACGTCATTAACACAACATTCAGTCACAGTCAGTGCATGGAGTGCCCGTGGCGCGGAAAAGATTGTCCTATCATTCTGCCTTGAATTAATAAAAAAAAAAAAAAACGTCTCTCGGACAGGAGCCGGCTCTTATCGTTCACTTAAAAGAGCCGACTCGTTCGCGACCGACACATCATTACACTCTAGGTCTTGAATGTGAATAACCTCACAAACTATTCTGTCTTCCACCACTTGATCCCTGCTGTCTCACCCCTCACTCACCTCTTTCTCTCTCTGTCTGTCTCTCTCAGGTCAGGTCCTGGACAGCAGGTCCCAGTCGCCATGGCGACTGTCTCTACTGGTCGATTTCTTCTGGGGAGCAGTGGAGTTTTTCGGCCTCTTGTAAGTGATATATTGTTGCTGGTAAAACTAATGGAAATTCACTCACTCAACCCAACTGTTCAAACTGGCCTATTCTTTGTAGAGTCCGTCAGTTCATCATATGTGTCTCTGTCATGTCCAGTTGTTTTTATCTGTCTATGTTTTATTTTATCTTTGTAAGGTGTCCTTGGGTGTCCTGAAAGGCGCCACCAAATAAAATTTATTATTATTATTATTATTATTTATTATTATTATTATTATTATTATTATTATTATTATTATTAATAATAATAATAATAATAATAATAATAAATTGGTGGAATAGTAAAACAAAACAAATTACAAGACTAGTGTCTACGCAGCTGCTGTACACAGCAGTGATTTGAGCCAAATGATAATGTCAGTAATCCTCACAATGACAATGCTAACATGCTGATGTTTAGCAGGTATACTGTTTACCGTGTTCACCATCTTAATTTAGGCCATTAGTATGCTAACAATTGCTAATAAGGTGGATACTGAGATGGATCTAAATGTGTTTTTGTCTCTGGCCCTGCCTGGCACGTAACACGGAATTTTGTCATAAACCAAAGAATTGAGTCAAAAAAAGTGATGTTTTTGTATCACCACATGACACATCTGTCCTCTCTGATCTTCTTTGTCCTCTACTAGTTTTAAGACAATACTTCACCCTGACATGACAAAGGATGGAAAAAGTGGTTCGTCACGCTTCTCTGATGGCAGAGGGTAGGTCCCTGGAGGGCACAGTCATTTCTCTACTGTTACACACACACTGGGGACATGCCCTACATGTCCCTCTGTCCTGGTGGTGGGAGTGTAGTCTGTGCAGTAGCATGTACTTATATACAGGAACTAGTTTAGAACTTTATTTGGAACACACTGGTGTATAATGTGCAACCATCTATTTTACTGTCTCTTTTTGTATCAACGTATGAAACCCACTGGTTGCTATAATCTTATTGTAAAATAGTTCATAATCATAAGAAAATCCTGACCTGAGAGCTGCAGAGTTTAAATATTATCTTACACTGTTGCCCTCTACAGCAGGTGTGAGGGAATTGCAGCCTAGTGAATTAAATATATTTCAGGAAGGGAGTGTATTTCTCAGATTTGTTGCCCATCCCTTCCAGTCCAGGTTCAAATATCTGACATAGGCACAAAAATTACAAAAACAATAATAAATAATTTATTATGACCTTTTTAAGACCTCCCGCCTCATTTTATAACATTGGCCCCTCTTCTCTGCTGCTTGCATTTCAGTCCTCCAGGTGCCCCTGGTGGCAGAAGACGGATGGGAAGAATTAACCACGGTGCAGGTCCCAGCTCTCCACCAATGGGTGGAGGAGGATGAGGAAGGTGAGGAATTTTTTTTTTTAATTAAACATTGCTCATCGGATAAACCCCTTGTTGATATCTCATATCTTCTATTCCTAAAGCCTGTATCACAAAGTGAGATTCGGGGGTTTAATGTAACAAGTGACCTTAAAAAGTATAAGTTAAGCATGTAAACATTTCCATTTCTTCTCTCTAGGTAAACGCCTACACGTTCAGTGTAGGCGTGGGGCCTGGCACAGTGTCTAAAGAGCGATGTCGATGTCACAGTGCTGAAGCCCCTCTTCATCGGCTGCCGCTGCCACAAGCAGTTTCTTGACGCCTTTCTGGGAATTCCTATACGTAGGGGCCAGAATGGCCGATACAGCAGCTATCCACATAATGTCCTCCCTTTGTCTTCTTTCTGCCCAACACTTTCCTGTCACACCAGTTCCCTTCTCAGAATCATTAAGTTAGTTTGTCTTTGTTTTGTATCCTTCTGTCTGAATAAAATGTGTGTTTAAACATGTTACTACTGAGTTTGTCTTGTTTCATTACTATCACACTCAGTAACATGTACTTATAAATTGATAATGTGAAGATATTATAAAATATTCAATCTAAGAAGTGCATTTATTTTGTGTCTGAAATATAATGTGTGAGAACAGGTGGAGGCATTTGTCATTCTTTTAACACAAAGACAGTTAAAACCGTTGCATAACGCAAGTAAGTCTTAATTCTAATTGGGCCGTACTGTAGGCAACTTTGTGTTTCAATTCAGTATGTTCATAATTCCAAGAAAGGTGGATTTAGTTTTTTTCCAATCAAATGCAACAGTTGTGTATCCAAGTATGATGGGTTTATTTACAGACATCCAAACATCCATATAGATGGAAGAATTGCAGTATTATTTACAGAATATTATTAAAGACTGTTCAAAGGTTACACAATGACCTCATCTGGGTTTCTGATGGATGAAACAACACAATATACTTCCCTACTATGCACAGAGATGGTGTCCTGGTTTAAATTTTTGCCTCTAGAGAAACACTTGAGCTTTTCATTCTACAACACTGTTTTATCTACTGGATGAATCTGATCAAGTGATCATTCTGAGCTGCCATGTCTTTCTGCATGGTGAATTGTGCCAGATACATCCTGTGTAGACACTGAGCACTGAAACTGCTGCTCTCACTCCTCCTCCTCCTCCTGTGTAGACACAGTGTTAGATTCAAGTAAAATCAGTTTGGTTTCACCAGACAAAGGCAGCTCTCTCGCGAAGCATTCGTACACCGAAGCGCTGCCATTCCCTCTGGTGGATCCACATCTCCTGAGTGGTGTCCAGACATGCAAGCACTGCTCCCCCCTTCCACGATATCAGCCGAGGGTCCATGTCCTAGAGCACATCCACATCAATACACAAGCACATTAGGGGAGCTGTGTATAGAATTATGCAAACCATCTTTTCAGGATGTACATACAGTTTGTTGTGTGTTGCACTCATCTTACTAACTCCCAACCTTTGACATACTGTACATGGAAATATAAAAAAACGAAGCCCACTGAACAGCATGCTACTTCGCCTGCATTGCAGATCTGTATCCTATTCTATCTGTGCATTCCAATGCCTATATTACCATACTATTTAGTATGAAAGAAAAGGATTTAGTGTGTCCCAATACATAGTATGTCAAATGCAGTATGCCAAAAATACCAGAATGTCCTACTATATCCGGTCGCATTTTGCAGTATGCAAGCCAGCATGCTTTTCTGGATATTCTGACCCACAATCCTCTGCACAGCGGATATATGAGTAAGAGGGTCAAAGTTCGAGGCGCAATGTTATGACAAAGTAATATGTCAATTATGCATACTGCATGCAACAGTATGTACTTTGTGAGGGCAGCTGCCGTACGTACCAACAGTAAAAAGAAAAAGTATGCGATTTGGAACGCAGCGTATGACTATGTACAACATGTCCCAGGTTACCTTTGGCCGCGTGATAACTTCCACGTTGTCTACCAGCCTTCTGAATGAGGGCGGCATCTTGTTGATGATGCGGTGAAGCAGAAACTCCTGAACACCGTGAAACATGAGCCCTCCTCCCACCACCAGGATGGAGCTGTACATCTTGCGTTTGGTTTCATCTGATGCTATGAACATAAAAAAAATACAAGATGAGAAAACAGCTAAAACAGGACTTCCTGAACATCTGCTCTCCTCCGCTTCCTATATTTTTTTTTTCTTCAGTTCACCCTCCGTCCTTCCTTACCACAGCAGTCGATGCTATGCAGGATGGCCTTATCCAGGCCCAGGGCTTTGCTCTCAAACTGGCTCATGATAGCGGTCTTCCTGGAGAGGTGAGCAGACAGCGGCTCTTCCACCTCTCCTGCCCCCATCAGACACTCCCCCTGCGCAGGCCCAAACTCCATCTCCCCCTTCATCCCTCCTCCTCCTCCGCCGCCGCCACTCCCACAGCCCCTGGTCAGGTCAGAGAGCTCCCCGATCCCTCCCTGACCGCTCATCTCACCATCCACACCACCACCTGGTCTGGAAATACCCTTGCGGTCTGCAGCAGATTTGGACGACTGGTGAAGAAAATGAGAGAATAATATAAAAGAATCACAGAGCCTCTATCTGAAGAATATTATATAATCTCTGTGTGGTGTGTGTGTTACCTGGTCCTGTTTGCTCTGTGTAGCCAGCAGGTAATGTTCATCATGAGGATCCTCAGAGTCGCCTTGGGAACGGTACTGTAGTGATGTCATCTTCTGACCTACAATGCCAAATGTGGTCGGGTAGAAAAGACCCATGGGTGCCTAACACATACATACACACATATGAGGCAGAAAACACAAAGAGGAGACACAAATAGAGCCATAGGTGAAAAGTAATTCCAGTACAAAAGCTGGAAACACAACGATGTAAAAAGGATTTCAACACCAATCTTAAAAAGCATATTTTAGTACCTGTAATTTCTCATCGCCTAGTCGAACCTGGTAGAGAAGAGCTGGGGCTTCTGGGAAACGTGTCTGGAATTCATGATCTTTTAGTCCTGATATGTCCTATTAAGAATAAGTGGAGGAAAGACACATTTTTGAATTTATCTGAATAACTGCAGATTTCTCTGCCTTTTCTGGACTATGGTAATCCAAACAGACGCAAAGGTGCCAAAGCTTGACTGAAACTGATCAACGTACAAGCTACAACAGTTCCCCAATACTCCCTACTCTAAACACAGGACCGACACACACTTGGTTTAGATGGCAGAAGGTCTCTTTCAGATGCTGCAGGAGCTGACAGTCCAGTCTGCTGGACAGCTGACAGTCTCTGTAGGGAAAGCCGGCCCTCTGCAGGAGCCAGAAGAAAGTACGGGTCACATCTGAGCCGCCGTACGCCAAACACAGCCTGCAATGTCCAACAGAAACAACATACAATGTAATACTGTACTACGGAGCCTCCGAAACGTCACAGTGAGAATTTTTGTTTCCCTAAACTAGCACTGTATTATAACTGGACTGGGCCAACACATTGTTACTTTGGATCAAAGGGAATGCAAAAGAATCTCAGAAACAAAACTTTAACTGACAAGAAATATATATATTTGTTCAAACATTCAGTATTGTTATCTACTGTATGTCACTGTTCTGGGTCTCATGGGTAAATAGGGATCCATGATATCTGCAAATATAAGCTGGATGAATCAATTACTTTATAGACATGAATTAAACATAAAGTGGTTGTTAGTCCCACCTGGAGTTGCGGTGGGACACTCCGTCCTCTACACAGCAAAGACTGGTCTTCTGGTCTCCCACATCCACGACACAAGCACTGCTCAACCCACTGCCAAATGTAGCACACACCGACTCCTGGTGCACGATGATTGCTATAAATATATACACACACACGGAGGGTAAGGTGATGCCAAGAGAGACAGATAGGATGGTTCCTTAGCCCACCCTGGATAGTGTATGGCAGAATATAACAGTGTATATGTACGTTTTTGGCGTGTGCTTCTCAGCCATACATGTATAAATGTGTGTAATACCTGAGAAGCCCATATTAAGCAGCAGCATGTTGACAACCTCTTTGATGTGCTGCCTGTTGTAGATGTCGGGAACCAATAGGATGCATCTGTAATACTGGCAACCAGTCATAAAAGCGAAGCATTAATGTGAAGAAAAAAAGCGATTCCACTATCAGCGTAATTTGATCTCATTTTCATTATTTTCTGCTTTCAACTTTGCCCCACAGAGGAACGTGATATGAAGAGGTGAGGAGGTTTCTCTGACCTTTAAGTCTTTGAGGGGGATCTCCAGTTGCTTTTGAATAACGTGACTCCAGATCGTCTCGAGGTCGGCCAGGACGGCGGTCAGCGAGCCTCCGGGGCCGGCGTGCACATTAAGCTGACCTCTGACTACAGGCCAGTGGATGTTGTAACAGTCAGATGGATTCACGTGAAGAGCCTACATGATGGCAGGATGGAAGTGTGGGGAGAGAGAGAGAGAGAAAGCAAGAGAGAAATGGATAAATCAGACAAAGAGTTTAGGTAATACAGTTTTAGATGTCTTATTTTATAGGAGTCATCATGCACTGACCTCCTCTCCCACCAGATGAGGAGGCTGGTGGGCAGTGTTGGTCCACTTCACCCTGGAGCTGCCGTCAAGTACTGCCGGACGGATCTGACAGTTATAAGCTCTGGCCTTAGCACACACAAACAAACACACACACACAAACAAACAGGGAAAAAAAATGATTATTTCATACATTTCTACATATGAAAGCATACAACACTAGACACTAGTTAGTCATTACACTTTAAATCAACCAATCAATCCTTTATTTACTCTAGAACCTTTCATACAAGCAATGCACAAATGCGCAATTTAAATGCAAATATGTAATCACATTGCTGCTCTCTGTGAACATTGCATTATTACATATGCAACAATTCTCTCTCTTTCATAATACAAACCTGTTCAGCGGACACAGGTGTCCTCCGCACTCCGTTGGACATCTTCTTGGACCAGATGGCCTGGTCGACCATTTTAAGCCCATTCTGCCTCTGCTCATTACTCTCTGCTTTCTGTCCAACAGGAAGTAGAAGCAGTGAGGGTAAATGACACATATATGAAATGAATTGGTGGAGTAAGACACAGTATAACAGACTGTATTGTGGGTGTATCTGGTGTATGTAGTGACTTACATTTAGACCGTCTCTCAACAGCCAGGCGTCTTCGTATCTGGGCTGTCCAGTTTGCTTGTGTCTGCGTGCTATCACATGTGGGAGTATCACCGGCAAAGTGTCTGTTGCTCGGCCAATGCGGAGTGTCCTCGACCCAGGGTGGATGACGACTATGAAATTGCTCTGTATTTGCTGTAAAAGAGGAAAAAAAACTTTATTTTCCTCATACTGTCTGCCTGAATATGCCTGTATTTACCCTCTCTCTGAAACGCTCCGTTTTAGTGCATTTCATCGGAACTGCAACGGAATTGCGTTGCTAGGAAACAGCTTGGGTCCATGTTTACTTCCTGTCAGCTGATGTTATTCACATACACTGCTACAGGAAATAAACTGGGACACATTTAGAATGTTTACATTTAAAACTGTGTAATAATCTATATATATTGTATATTTGTGACATCACAAATGGACAGAAATCCTAACGGCTTGTTTCAAACACACAATTTCTGAATACGGGCTGTGTGTATTTCTCCGTATATTGAGCGTTTTGATAGTTTAACAGTATTTATATAGCACTTAAACCTGCTTTATAATATAAAAGACATGCCAATTTTCCTTTTTACAATATGGGACCTTTAAGATTAAGCTCAAATCAAAAGGTATTTCTAATATTCTTCATTACAATGTAAACTAATATCAATATAAACGGAGCACCTTTGAGGTTTTCAGCCGGTGGTTAAATAATGTGAAGACAGAAACATAAACAAAACATATAAAAAAAAAAAGGAAAGGACCAAAAAGACAAAAGATAAGTAAATTAAAAATAATAATAATAACACCTATGTATAAATTGTGAATTATTTGTAATATCAGGTTTATATAGATTAAAAAAGGTCTCCATATAGCATAACATTTCTGAGCACACCCTCTTGTAGTATAGCGAATCTTCTCCAGTACCAAATGATGTATGAGATCTTTAACCTGAACACCTCTGAGGTTTAATAAAGTATCTGAAGACATCATTTTGGGGTTATTATTGTAACTTGTGATGGGCTTTGGAAACCTTTTTCTTGACCAAAAGAACAATCAACAGATAATCTACTACACTAAATGAGTCCCCTCCTAGTAGCAGATGAGTTGAAGCAGATATAACGCATATAAACCCTCCTCTCACCTCCTGCAGGGGGTCTGGGATGAGAGGAGGAGCGATGGGTCTCTTCACTCCTCGTTGTTGCTCCTTCTCTTTCTCCTTGTCTCGCTCCTTTTCTTTCTCCTTCCCGTTGTCCTGTTCTTTCTCAGCCTGAGTCATAGTTGCTGGTAAGATTTAGTCTTGACTAAATGGTCTAATGTAATGAGACCCTCCTTGTTGCTTGTGAAGCGCTTCAAGGAGGCGAGCAGAAAGAGGAAAGTCGTGTTGTGGCAGCGGTAGATTCTACGTCCGTGTTTTGATCACGTGGTACAACGACTTCTTCTTCGTTGGAGTTTATTGCGGTTGACGAATAAACTTCATGGTGCAGTACTGCCACCAGCTGGTCTGGAGTGTGTTATCAGTTATTAACTATTCACTAGTTTTACTCACATCCATGGATTTACTACTAAAGAAAAGAAAAAATAATTCTGTTAAATTCTCTCTATCAAATTCAAAACAAATAATACAACAATAAGATACAATAATATAAAACAAACAAAAATATGTAACCAGGAAAATGTGGATGAGACTATAGTTATATATTAAGGAACTCATCATGTGTAGACCTACATGAGAAAGTATTGGGTCCACCTTGACCACACATTTCAACATATTTGTCTTTATTTTAGTCATTTATGTTTACCTCTCAACTCCTCTTTCCTTCACTTCCTTTTAATTCCCCCTCCCTCCCCTTCTTCCCCCCCTCCCTTTTTTCCTTTTTTCTTCTCTTTCTCCTCCATATTGATGATGTGTCATTTCCTTGTTTTTCCACCAATAAGCTTGCTCATTGATGGAGAACCACCCTCCCACTCTACTGATTAGTATAACACAATATAGGTGTGCAAGCTACTGCTGAATGCTCACAGTGACCCTGATGAAAACATATGTTGGTCGCAACGCATTGGTCATTTTAAACAATTAGTGCCATGTAAAATAAAGGCATTTTAATTTTGTTCAAACACTACAGTGTGCCTTGGATTATTTTTGAGGGAGACTTGCATTTTGTACTTTTCTCCACCCATGCAATGAGCCCTTCACAAGACTGAATGAGCCCAATACACCTGAAGGACCCAAAGAGCACCTGTATGTCCACGGAGACCCAGCAGCGCTTCTACTCCATTATCTTCAAAAATATATAACCCTTTGTAAGAGATCACATAGGCTAGATCATAGCCCAAATTCATTTCTTTGATTCAATACCAGTCCCTTTCTCTCTGTTTACTGTTTATTTACTGTTTATTTGTTTTGCACAATTTAAGGACTATACAACATAACAACAAAATAAATGAATAATATACAGTGCAGGAAGAGGCAAAAAAAAACACTGGGCTTATCTGAAGCCTCAACCCAGAGACACGATTAATATAAAGAAATAATATGACTACATAATAGTGATAACAAACAATTAGGAAAAGATATATTTAATAACAACAATAACAATACAGTAAATATATCAAAAAAGTCAAGTGTGTGTGCGTGTGTGTGTGTGTGTGTGTGTGTGTCTGTGTGAGTGTGTTGCATGGAAGTGTATGGTTAGTGTTTGTGAGGAGGCTATTGATTTAAATATCTAAAAAGACTTCTGGGCAATCGTAACCAAACAACATTGTGAGTGGGAAAAAATAAAAAACATAAAAACACCAACTTCCTGTTCTCTCTTCTTGCCTTCTTGCTCTTGCCACCTTTCTTTCAGCTTGTGCTTCATTGTGGGCTACGTTTCCGTTTTACTGGGATGTCAGTATGTTTTTGTGGCTTCCTTTGCACTCTAGTCAGCTAATTCATTTCCTCCACGCACTGTAGCTTAAGCATGGTATATTTTGAAAGAAAAAAATATGTTATAATTTACTCAAGTCAGATACTCAAAAGTAAAGCAAGACTGAGTAACTTCTGCTGAAAACCATCCACTGTGGTGGCCACAAGTAAATGTAAATGCAATAGACTGGGGCCGCTGTTTTGCTGGCACATTGAATTGCCGATGACAAAATGCATTAGTAATTTAATAAAGACACCAAACAACACAACAATATGAAATGCAAATGATTGAGCTTTCATTTTAATTTTGAAACCAACATAATTCAAACTGAATTGAGGATTTACATTGCCACTTTGCACACTCAATGGCAAAATGTATTGCCATTTGAATAACATCTGTAATGCTGCATGTATGGACATTAAGTCAAGTCAAAGTGTTTATTGTTATGTGTGCAGTTAAAACAAGTTTCCCTGTATAATGAAATTCTCCCATTGCCTTCCGCTCTGAGTGCCGTTTACAAGGAAACACAAAGTATGAGAAATAAATACAAGAACATGTACACAGTGTCCTTTCTTTTTGTATCTAATACACAGTAAAAATAGAGCAGAATGCTATGTACAATATACAATAATACAGCCACCATAAGCTACTTTTGCCAGACCAAGTAAAGTTGTAGCAGTAAAACTCCTGTGTGTATAGAGTTGAACTCTGATCATGGTGACGAGCGAAAAAAAACTAAACTAATTGGGACACTTTTGACGAAGCCCCTGGTCTACCGGGCTCCTTGGCCTATCCCAAGTATGATAGTTCTTTCATCCATTCCTGGACACATGTGAATGAACTCCACGATCACAGGATACAGGAGTCTACCCTAGCAACCGCCTCTTTCTCTTTAATTGATATTTAAAGGAGATGCAGATGAAATAGATATAACAAGGCAAAAGTGAGTATGGCTCACACACCCCAGCTCACTGCTTGACCCTTGCTAAAGTAGGGCCAAAGGTTTTGCCCTTTAGGAAAAATTTCAGACATTTTAGGCACCCTGGACTTCTAACCCCCAAAAGGCACAACTAGACCACACTGTCAAACATTATACCAAATTTGAAGTTCCTAAGTTAAGTAGTTTACAAGTTCTACTGCGGAAACGAAAGTGTGACACGTGAACGGACGGAAGGACGGACGGACGGACATGCGGGGTATAATAAACAAATATATTTCTTAAATATATTACACAAAAAGAGACAAGAGAAGTTGTCTATGTTTCTTTCTTTGTGCTATTCTTTTGTGTTCATCAGTTTACAATATCTACATGATGATGATGATGATGGCAGACGAAACACTTACGGAGCATGTTTGAGGTTGAAAACAATAAATGGGAAACTTTGATGTTATTACAAAATAGATTAATAGGCTACAGTAGCTGCAAACCCCAGAGACACGTATCCACCCTGCGGTGTCCACGCCAGTGTTTTGGTATCCAAAATCTATAAAAGAAAATAACTAAATGCATTTTAGAAAGCGTAATGAAAGACTCGGCTATTCACTAATCCACTATTCTGACCCATCGTCTTTGTCCATCAATCGAAACAATTTCATCACAAAGGTTCAAACAGTGACGACCACAGATTTCAATGGTTCAGTCTCTCTGAAAATACTAGGCTGATGTCCTCCCTGCTTTTCTACCGCTTCCCTTAACTTCACTGTACACTTGTCGCTGAAGGCCAACACTGGTCTGAAGATCAGATCGGATACCTTCTTGTCATCCTGACTAGTGGTATAAAGACTCCTGCACAACTTGTTCAAGTCTTTCATCAAACAAAACGTCTTGCAGGCCCTCAGTTCCGGCGCCAGGTTACTGGCCTTCTTGTCCTGCTGCTCGCCCAGTTGCACCACCCAGAACTTGGCCAAGTCGCTGGCGCTCTTTGCGTGGCTCGCCACCATGTTGAGAATCAGGGGGTAAAGGTCATGAGCTGCAGCTGGGATGGACGGTTCTGGGGAGGTGTGTTTGAGAGGAGAGTGGCTGCTGGGCTGCGTAGAGGGCTGAGAGAAGAGAAGATAGTTTGAATCACTCCTAGTCAGACAGCAAGACAAAAATCATATACAGTTTACAATTTCTACCTGTGGGCAGACGATGAGGACCCTGTGGGCAGTCTTGGCCTTCTCTGCCAGCCAGCGCATTGGCCCAAGCTCCGCGATCTTCCTCTGCTGCCACATGTCGACTGCCACGTTGCATCCACCGTGCCACTGCAGGAACTCGGCCAGGGCCACCACGGCCCGCTGGAAGGCTGAATCCTCAGCAGGGTACACCATGAGGACGGAGACGGGAGCCGTGGAAGACGTGGGCAACCTTTTGAAACCCAATGAGGTGGCAATGTTGGCTCCATAGCTTTTATCTGGAGAGTAAGAAAACATTCGAAAAACAGAGGTTAGTTATCTTCAGCAACGTCAAACATTTTATATGTAACCTATAGAGGGGATTTCTGAATTAGTTTGTGGTGAGCCAGAGCTTGATACATTTCAGTACTTCTTCCATCCAACCTCCACATCTAGCAAAGGAGCATGATTCCTTGATGTAACCTATAGAGGGGATTTCTGAATTAGTTTGTGGTGAGCCAGAGCTTGATACATTTCAGTACTTCTTCCATCCAACCTCCACATCTAGCAAAGGAGCATGATTCCTTTACCAGATAACAAGACTTTTAGCCACTAAAGCTAAGCTCCTTTGAAATGTAAAAGAAAGGTCGCTGTTGTTATTAATAATAATAATAATAATAATAATAATAATAATAATAATAATAATAATAATAATAATATAAATTAATTTATAAAACACAAAGTCCTTTCCAGATTAAAAGAGTTACAGAATAAAAAAATAAAGAAAAAAATCAGAAACCCATATAAATCCCCCCTTCCCCCATATGACATACAAAAATGAAGCACATATATCAAGCAGCATAAGATAGTATTATACAGAGGAAACAGGAGGTGATGCAATAATGGAAAAACTTAGTGACTAAAATGTAAATTATCCAGTATCTGCAGTGGACTTTCCCCTCAAATGTTAAATAAAAATAATATACTTTGTCATTAAGTACAGATTTTTCCTTTAAAGCTTCAGTAGGCCGTATATATTTGGCATCATTGGGCAAAAGGTCCTTAATAACCTTTCAGTATATTGTAATTCAAGTGTTCTGAGAGTAAACTAGACTTCTGCATCTCCTCATGGCTCTGTTTTCAGGCTTTTAAAAATATAGCCCGTAATGGGAGACTTTGACCAATCACAGGTCATTTCAGAGAGATAGAGAGCGTTCCTATTGGCTGTGCTCCGGCTGGCGAGCGGTGCTTGGTATTTCCTCAACTGTTCTCAACATGGCTGCCGGGACGCAAACTTTCTCATATAAACACACTACAAGATATTTCTGAAAACATTTGAGGCGAGAAATAGGCATTAACGTAACATAATATTGATTCATATTTGATCAGCGCTACCTAGTTTGGCCGTTTGATTGACAGCTGCTCAGAGACGGCAGACTCCAGATCAGCTCTGACTGGTTGTTTTAAAAGCTGCAGTGGAATCTGCCGATCTCACACTGAGGGAAAGGCTGTTCCAAAGCCGATGGCCCGCAACCGAAAATGCTTTGCGAAGCACTTTTTCAAATATTTCGATCCAGTAGCAACTGAGGACATATCCAAAGCATGCGTAAAAGACTGGCGAGTGAGCCTGTGCATCTTTTGCCATTCATCGTCTGCAGTTTTGCTGCCTATAGATCCTCTTTCAACTAAATGTACGTTTAAAAAGTGTTGTATTTACAGATTATGTAGCAGGAACTCAGGATCATCAAACCGGCCATTCCTCCGAAAATGGCCATGGCTATGCTGGTGTAGTTGAATTTATAAGGGACTGCTTCTTTTGGCCTGCCTGCTCAAACAAACACATAGACACAAAAAAACATTACCTCATTTCACTTGATGTAATTATATTGAGATCGTACTGACAATGCTTTAAGTAATTGTAGAGCCATACCTGAAGACGTGGTCGTCTGCTTCCCTATAGGAACTGTAGTAGGCTTTGGTGTAACACCTGAAGAAAACAGAGGTTTAATATTTAATACTTTTCACATCATGCTGCCTGTATGGAAACAACATACCAGCCATAACTAAGATTACAAAAAAACATTTATATCTCTACATATCTTGTAAAAGAGACTTGTAATGTGTGGATAACAAACAATACTCAAATTAAAATTTTAATAGAGTATGAAAAAAAAGTGGAGAATAAACAAAAATAAGCTTACGCGTTGTTTGTTGAGGTATCTGAAGTCTGACAGTCTTGTATATGTTATGGTTGTTCAAAGCGAATGGGAGGTTGGCAGCTAAGATTCTGTTGAAGCCAGAGGTCGCTTTCACTAAATGATGAAACCATATCTAGATTTGAAAAGAAGACAGTCATTGCATTGAATTTAATCTTTTCAACCCCACAGTCCCTCTGGCAGGTCTATCATTTCAAACTCATGTTGTGCAGACAGTCGCTGATTAAACACACAGAAATGTATTAGTCAAGATTACATCCATGATACCTGCTCTGATCCATTGTGGTTTGCCTCAGCCAAAACGGGGTTGTATCTACAGTGATACGTTGATTCCCCCTGAATAGAAATCCGAGTGCCTGTCAGAAATGTATTACTACCTGCAAAGAGACAGAAAAATGTCAGGCATCCTGCCTAACTGAAGATAAAAGTTTGTATAACTAATAGGGCTGTCAATCGATTAATGTACCTTAAAGGGAGATTTGTCAAGTATTTCATACTCTTATCAACATGGGAGTGGGCAAATATGCTGCTTTATGCAAATGTATGTATATATTTATTGTTGGAAATCAATTAACAACACAAAACGATGACAAATATATTCAGTGCTTCATGTATCTTATATCTCTAATTATGGTGGACATTTCTAATGATTTTCTATATTTTAATAATTTATTTTGGAGATTTTCACCTCGGCACTAAAGCCCCTACAGACATTTTACATTTTACACAATGGTTTTAAATAAAAAATTATGCCTCAAAAGTACTATTACGGTTCCTGTATTTTATATTTTGAATGTGTACCAGCTCAAATATTTCAATATAAATGTTTTCACCTTCTGCCTAAAGTGCAGTGTCACCTCAAGCAGACTAAAGTCCTGTTTGTCAAGTAAATAAAATGATTTCTGGGAAATTTCCTGTTATTTAATAAACACTATGTAACAACTTTCATTGTTTTAACAGATAATCAATCATAATCAGTAAGCTTTCTCGTATCTAAAAGATATATCTAATAAACAATTCCGAAGATGCCATGTCAGAGAACCGTCCCAAGTGTTAGGTAAACTGTATTGGTAAAACTGTCTTAAAGTCAACAACATCAAATGGTTTTATAAGTTTGTATGTAGGGAAAAAGTCAAAAGTGTTGTTTCTTACTATCAATGTTGATTGCCCAGCTAATGTTCATCTTATCCTTTCCTCCCACGGTCACCAGCTCCACTCTCAGGTCCGCCAGCATAGACGGAATGGGATCACTGTACTCATTAGGGAGACCTGGAGCAAGAAACAGTTACACACTTTATATTGTGTTTATTATTATTATTATTCTCTAAGATCTCACCAGATGTTGTCTGATAACTCAGCTGTCGAAGTGTATTGCACTTTCTGTTACAGTTCTGTCATGCTCAATGTAAAAAACACATTCACAAGAGTCTGGAGGTGGAACACCTACGTGGATTTTATTAAATTAAAGTCACACATTTTAAATAAACTTGTTGTTTACCCCCTGGCCTGCATATAAAATATAAAAACTGGTAATTTCATTTCTTTTCATATCAACTCTCTTTATATTTATTAGTCTTTATCTCTTAATCTGGTGGATTTATGTCATCTTGCTTCATGGTCTGGGCTAAATGTTACATTTTCATGCAAAACACAAAGCTGAAATAAAAATAAAATAAATCAAACAGTACAAAATAAGCTTTGATCTCTGCATTGGCCAACAAACACTGTTTTGGATCAAACCCCAGAGTGGCTTAAAAAACAACATGATATTATTGACATTAGAGGTCAGAGACCGAATAATAAATAACTTACCAGAAAATTTATGGCACTCCACTTTCTGCAAAGAAATACCATAAATATGTTGTTTTTAATTTTTCTTTTCTTTCAATATTATATTTATTGCTTTTTTTTGTTCATTTTGAAACAACAGAACAAACATTTACAAACGTCCCCAATAATAACATTCTCAGTATACAAAGAAACTTAACAAACCTAATATTAATATAAAATAAGCCAGTGTAGATACAGGAAAAACATATTATATACAAAAAAATAGATAAATAAGTAAAAAGAATATACACAAGTAAAAAATAAAATTAAAAACTATTTTTAATTTAATTAAAAAAAAAAAAAAAATGTATTATTGTCATTTAACAGCCAAAAAGTGGATAACTTACAATTTCATGTGATGTCACCTGGACCACGACAAAGGAGAAAATAATCAGAGTGGCTCCCCACATCATCAACACCTGGTAGGACCTACAAAGAATAAAAAGTAGAACTAGAAAAAATAGATATAAAATAAGGGATGCGTCCCATCCACAGCATGTGACTGACTGAACTGTGACACGATGCGTACGGTTAATTTAACCCACTAAGCTCCGCCCACAGCCGTTGACCCTTTTTTTTGGACGGTAACTTTCAAGCTGCCAAACTCTCGCGAGATGTAGGTTAGGCTTTAAAAAAATGACTTATTTCTGGTATTTCTTTGCAGAAAGTGGAGTGCCTTAATTTTATTTTATTGTTTTAAATTATTATTATTGTTTTTTTTACTTGTTGTTTCAAAATGAACAAAAAAAACAATAAATATAATATTGAAAAATTGCAAACTGAGTGCCTTAAATTTGATGGTAAGTTATTTATCATTCGGTCTCTGACCTCTAATGTCAATAATATCATGTTGGTTTTTAAACCACTATGGGGTTTGATCCAAAACAGCGTCTGTTGGCCAATGCAGAGATCAAAGCTTATTTTGTACTGTTTGATTTATTTTTATTCTCCAAAGCTTTCAGCTTTGTCTTTTGCATGGAAATTGAACATTTACCCCAGACCATGAAGCAAGATGAAATAATTGGAAATACCTCTAAATATAGTCCACCAGATTAAGATTAAGATAAAATAAAATATTCCTTTATTAGTCCCACAGTCAGCCTCGCGAGAGTTTCACACGTTTTCGCAATTTGGGGGTTACCTTGTTGACACACGAACATATTTCTGGGCTTTGGATTTAGCTGGCTCTCCAGTTTAAAAAAAAGAAAGGTAAGGTCTATTTTTCTACCACTTAATTCACTTTTCAGGCATTAAACCACCTCGGGTTTAAATTAAATGTAATTTTATAAAGTTATCGTTACTTATTCAGTGATTTCTGCTCCTGCTGTGAACTGTAGACGACATAAACAGTAAACAAACCGTTACAACCGTTAGAACCGTTAAGTCCCGAAAAGTAACCGTTTAGTCCGCGACAGAAGTCTCAACGACGCTGTCAACGTCAGCCTAACTCCTCTATACAGACTTTAAATACACTTTACGCTACTTTTAGACTGTTTGGAGCATTTCAAACATGTTTTATGAGTCCTAAAAATAGCTATAGGTCCTCCTGCAGCAGACAGACAGGCTGTTAATGATAAAGTAACGGTTGCGACATTGTCCTTTCAGACTAACGTTTGACTTGAAACACAAGTTAAACATGGAGACGTCTTGCTGTTTCCCACTTGTCTCGGTTTTTTTAGTAGTTATTACCGACATGTCAGGCTGTTTACTGACTTCAGCCTGTCACTAAAACTGCTGGTGAGTGGGTGTTTTATTGCCATGGCAGTCCTGACCTAGATATCCGTCTCCTGTCCTCTCCTCTCCTATCCTGTCCTTTCCTCTCCTGTCCTGTCCTTTCCTGTCCTGTCCTGTCCTCTCCTCTCCTATCCTGTCCTTTCCTCTCCTGTCCTGTCCTTTCCTCTCCTGTCCTTTCCTCTCCTCTCCTCTCCTGTCCTTTCCTCTCCTGTCCTGTCCTTTCCTCTCCTGTCCTGTCCTCTCCTCTCCTCTCCTGTCCTTTCCTCTCCTGTCCTGTCCTGTCCTCTCCTCTCCTGTCCTTTCCTCTCCTGTCCTGTCCTCTCCTCTCCTCTCCTGTCCTTTCCTTTCCTCTCCTGTCCTGTCCTCTCCTCTCCTCTCCTGTCCTTTCCTCTCCTGTCCTGTCCTGTCCTCTCCTCTCCTCTCCTCTCCTGTCCTGTCCTTTCCTCTCCTGTTCTGTCCTCTCCTCTCCTGTCCTTTCCTCTCCTGTCCTGTCCTCTCCTCTCCTGTCCTTTCCTCTCCTGTCCTGTCCTTTCCTCTCCTGTCCTGTCCTCTCCTCTCCTGTTGTTTACCCCCTGGCCTGCATATACAATATAAATTTCATTTAATTTCTTATCAACTCTCTTTATATTTATTAGTCTTTATTTCTTAATCTGGTGGATTATATTTAGAGGTGTTTCCACTTATGTCATCTTGCTTCATGTTCTGGGCTAAATGTTCAATTTTCATGCAAAAGACAAAGCTTTGGAGAATAAAAATAAATCAAACAATACCAGAAATATGTTATTTTTAATTTTTTTTTCAAAATTATATTTATTGTTTTTTTTGTTCATTTTGAAACAACAGAACAAACAGTCACAAACGTCCCCATTAATAACATTGTCGGTACAAAGAAACTTAACAAAACTTTTTCAAAACCACTTCTTGCTTCATGATCTGGGAAAAATGTTAAATTATCTTGCAAAAGACCAAGCTGAAAGCTTTGGAGAATAAAAATAAATCAAACAGTACAAAATAAGCTGATAAGAGACTATGAGATCCCTGCATTGGCCAACAAACACTGTTTTGGATCAAACCCCATAGTTGCTTAAAAACCAACATGATATTATTAACATTAGAGGTCAGAGACCGAATAATAAATAACTTACCATCAAATTTATGGCACTCCACTCTCTGCAAAAAAAATACCAGAAATATGTTATTTTACATTTTTTTTTCTTTTCAATATTATATTCATTTGGTTTTTTTTCTATATTTTGAAACAACAGAACAAACATTCACAAACGTCCCCAATAATAACATTTTCAGTATCCAAAGAAACTTAACAAACCTAATATTAATATAAAATAAGCCAGTATAGATACAGGAAAAACATATTATATACAAAAAAATAGATAAATAAGTAAAAAGAATATACTCAAGTAAAAAAAAAAAAAAAAATGTAAAACAATAAAATAAAATAAAAACTATTTATATTTACATATATATACTGTATACATATATTCATACATACATGCACACACAGTATATACACATACAAAAACACATATACATATAATCAATTTTAAAAAATCAGAGTACAATTCAGTCATCATCATATTCTAGAACACTACACTTTCTATATGAAGTAAAACGCACTGCGGAAGAAACCCCATAATAAGGCAAGGCATCTTTATTTGTAGGCACATTTCAGCAACAGGGCAATTCAAAGTGCTTTACATAAACATTCAAGAACATTGCGACGAAGTGCAAAAGAAAATTAAGACATAATTAAAACAGTTATAAAAACATTAAATATTAGAAAATAAAAACAAGCTAAAAGAAAAAACTGAACGCTGCTTCTGCATGTTTAGTTTTGACTCTGGGGACACTTAGCAGACCTGATCCAGATGAACCTGAGAGGTCTGGATGGTTCATAACACAGCAGAAGTTCAGAAATGTATTTTGGCCCTAAACCATTTAGTGCTTTGTATACCAGCAGGAGTATTTTGAAATCAATTCTCTGAGAGACAGGGAGCCAGTGTAGAGACTTCAGAACTGGACTGATATGATCCATAAATAAAATATTTACAAGACCAGACAGTTTATTGCAGCCTTTGTTCTGTAAATCATTTACACAACAACTTCCCTGTTGCTCCTCTGCACACAATTATCACATTTCCTTTTAACCTGACTATGATCTTGGGTCATGTCAGGCTAAAACCACAGTGAGACTGCAGCTGATTCCTACTGGTTGAGACACATAACACTATTTGCCCACATAAAAATGAAAGCATTTGATACGTGATCAATTAGAAGTTAGGGGAGAAAGAAACATAAACCTCTCTGCTCAACAGCAGTGAATGAGCCTAGGCAGCCTAATAAATAAATGTCAACCAAAAGCTTCTCTGCAAGCCACAATTTGCATACTTAGCAGGACAGTACACAAATGAGTGCTACTTTTGGACATGTAAATTTCATTCAACATACTACACTACTAGTTTGTAGAGCTGCAACGATTAGTTGTCAACTATTGAATTAATCGGCAACTATTTTGATAATCGGTTAATCAGTTTTAGTAATTTTTTAAAGAAAAAAAGTCCAGCTTCCAGCTTCTTAAAATTGAATATTTCCTGGTTTCTTTACGCCTCTATGACAGTAAACTGAATATCTTTGAGTTGTAGACAAAACAAGACATTTGAGGACGTCTTCTTGGGCTTTCGGAAACACTGATTGACATTTTTCACCAAACAACTAATTGATTAATAAAGAACATAATCAACAGATTAATTGACTTTCAAAATAATTGTCGGTCGCAGCAAGTGTTGGAAATTAACTTTTTTGTCTACCTGCCACTGTGGCTGGTGGATTCAAAATTTGACCAGCCACTCAATAGATTAGCATTGTTTTATTTGGCTGGTGAGTCAAGGATATCTTGCAGCCACTGGCATATTTTACCAGCTATTGGCTGGTGGCTGGTGCTAATTTCCAAGCCTGGTTGAATCCCTACTAGTTTTAGTTCCAGTTCCAGCGTGTCCCCTCAAGTGCAGCCTGTAATGTGTGTTTTTGTGATTTACAGTGAATGAAGAAAACCCTCCCAGAACCAGGATGTTGTCTTTGGCCACGTCAGGCCAAACTGGAGCCCGGCGAGTTGTGACAGCGACTCGAGGGAGAATTATGAGGGACGGCAGGTGCCTGTTGTCCTGTTTGTCACAATCTGTCCCGAAGGACAGAAACATGGGCCAGTCCTTTTCCCGCTCTTCCTCCAACCAGTACAGATGCTTTAGTGCCACAGCTGCTCACTGGAGCGCTTCACCATCACCTACAGCCAATCAGAAAACACCGTCCTACAGTTATATCGTTGTCGGGGCAGGGTCCGCGGGCTGCGTTCTTGCCAACCGTCTCAGTGAGGATGCCCATGAGTCTGTGCTGCAGCTGGAGGCTGGGCCTAAAGACATGTTGCTTGGCAACTCACGACTGTCATGGAAGATCCACATGCCAGCAGCGCTGACCTACAACCTCTGCGATGACAAGTACAGTAGTTCAATTAAATATTTTCACACTAAATGTTTTGGTGCTGATGTATAAACCCTATTTTATTTTCCATTATTCCACAGTGTGTACAAACACAAATGTAGACATTTGTGCAAACATTTTGACTTGATGTGAATTTTTTTTATCAACAGGTCAGTCCTCAAAAACTCCACTGTAAAATGCTGTAATGCAGTTACATGAAACATGAAAGAGGGAAACACGCTCTGTCACTACAGAAGAAAAATGATTATTACTGAAGTTTCTAGAAATGCTAAATATCTATTAAAACCACAATAAATTAAACAAAAAACTAAATTTAACAAATGAATCATCCATGTATCACATTGGTGCAACTTATTAGTCCCGCATTTTGATATCAGTCTCAATATAATAACATATTAAACTGTTGTTGTCCAGAACCGGTAAGCAAACAGATATCGGTTCCTTTTTGATGCCATGCTGTGTTTCTTTTCATTTCCCTCAGGTATAACTGGTACTACCACACTTTACCTCAGGCCCACATGGACAACCGGGTTATGTACTGGCCGAGGGGCCGTGTCTGGGGCGGGTCCTCTTCACTCAACGCCATGGTGTACATCCGCGGACACGCTGAAGACTACAACCGCTGGCAGAGGGAGGGGGCCGAGGGCTGGGATTACGAACACTGTCTGCCTTACTTTAGGAAAGCTCAGTGTCATGAGCTGGGAGAAAACAGGTACCCAACAAGAATATCTGTGATTTTTTTTTTTTTTATCTGAAGGCTCCTGGGGTACCTTTTGACTTGTGTTCAAATCATTTTAATATGCATGGACTGAATTTGAAGAAAACCCTAACTCTGGCACTGCTAGTGCTTCAGTTCCCCCAGGCTTCAAAATGCATCCTGAGTGCGTGTCATGTGAGGTAAATGTGCAGTGGCACAGTGAAGATCTTATCACACAGAACCTGGCCAACGGAACATCAAAGGTTAAATGCAGTGAGTCACCAATCTAATTTCAGCACATGTTAAAAATAGAATGATAAAGACTTGTGCGGTCTGGAAACAAATGACATTATTGGAAGTAGATATGACAGGCGGAAGTGATGCATGTGTCCTCTGTGTTATAGAGAAAGACGGACGGAAATAGAAACAGAAATTAGATTTATGTAGTGTAATTTATCAGCTGGAATTATCATGACATGCAACCACCGGAAGCTTATCCTGCAGTGTTAGATAGACATAATGCTTCCACTGAGTACTGAGTCACTGAATCATGTCCATTTGTTTGTGTTAATACTTAGCAGCAAGACAAACACACACTCAACATGAGGTCAAGCCTGATTGTTGTCGGTATTCAGGAGTTGTGGAGGTGCAAAACACTTCACATTTTTAATTTAAAAAATAGTAGGGCTGTCAATCGATGTTCATCGCATGATTGTCCATAGTTAATTGTGATTAATCGCAAATTAATCACATGTTTTGATCAAAATGTACCTTAAAGGGAGATCTGTCAAGTATTTATACTCTTATCAACATGTGGGGTGGGCAATTATGCTGCTTTATGCAAATGTACGTATATATTTATCATTGGAAATCAATTAACAACACAAAACAATGACAAATATTGTCCAGAAAACCCTCACAGGTACTGCATTTAGCATACAACATATGCCCAACAGGCAACAACAGCTGTCACTGTGCCAGTGTGCTGACTTGACTGTGACTTGCCCCAAAACTGCATGTGATTATCATGAAGTCATGAAGGCATGTCTGTGAAGGGGAGACTCGTGGGTACCCACAGAACCCATATTCATTCACATATCTTGAGGTCAGAGGTCAAAGGGCTCCTTTGAAAATGGCCATGCCAGTTTTTCCTCGCCAAAATCTGTATCCAGTATCCTCCTAAACCAGTATCCTCACTTTAGCTTTAAAACTGAGCCCGCTACAACTTAAAACTCACAACTTGCGTTAATGCGTTAAACAAATTAAGTGGCGTTAAAACAAATTTGCATTAACGCGTTATTATTGCATTAACCTTGACAGCCACAATAAATTGTAAATGTAAGGGCTTTATCCATCTGGCATGAGGTTACTTTAGCCTTGGTGAAGTCTCCAATGAGAACACCCCCCTAGAGGGTTCAAGGTCCACTCATCACAGGGAAAAACAGTAGTACGTCATCCAAAACTAGATATCCTCCCAATTAAAAGCTCATTCTGAAAAAATCCGGCACCCCTTGGAAGATCTGATGATGCAATGATAGACAAACCACAAACCATGACTGTTAAAATTGTTCAAATGATGCAATTGAAACAGGCTTCCTCTGCACCTTTTGGAGCCCTTTTAGTGAGTCTTGTGAAACCGTGGATGAATAGACAGACACAGTTACATCATACAACACTAAACACTGGTTCTCACTAACTGAATCGCGGACAAAGAAAACCACTGTATTCAAAAAGTGGGGACGTGGAGAAATACATGAAAGAGTTTTCAAGAACTGACAAACTAACAAAATTCCCCTACCCCCACTGTGCAAACATGTGGCCATCCCAACCTCTCGTCTACCATCACCACTCACAACTGAAACAGAGTGAGAAGGGTGTTTGGTAAGCGGTGTAGTGATGTGCGAATTGCAGTTATATCATACAAATTAATTAATTAAAATCAAATGAATTAATAAAAATTAACATTCTGATTAATACCTGATTGGTGTGTAAAATAATACACCATTAATGAGGACATTGCAGAGCTGCTGTCCACTGTTCGTCCCCATCAAGAGAGACGTCGTGCGCATTTTTATCCACGAGGAACAGCAGCATAACTTCATCGATTATTTCAGAAGCTAAAAGTATATTTCGGTTTCCTCTTTCAAGTTTATAACTACAGTTTTTAGCAACATAGCCTACAGGGACTGGTAGAGGGGGAGTGAAATGTCCATGCGCATGCGGGTCTCTAAATCAGAGAAAATAATTGATTTAGGTGGGTGGCGGGTGGATGATTTATGCTGACACGCGGATTCGGAAGACATTAGAGCCGATCCGCGCATCTCTAATGTGGTGTAACTGCTCTCATCTTCTGTGACACATTAAATGTGTGTTTCTGTAGGTACCGGGGAGGCAGCGGACCTCTTCACGTGTCCAGAGGGAAGACCAACCATCCCCTTCACAAAGCTTTTATTGAGGCGGGGCAGCAGGCAGGGTACCCCTTCACTGATGACATGAACGGACACCAACAAGAAGGCTTGGGCTGGATGGACATGACCATCTATAAAGGTTAAAGGAAAATCAAACTACTATAAACAGTAACCACTGAAAACACTTGTAACTACAATGCAGTATTTATACATCTCTTATGAACCCACCCTTTCATATTGTGTACATCTCACTGCCCAAATGTGTCCAGGAAAGAGGTGGAGCACAGCCAGTGCCTACCTGAGGCCTGTCCTGGGTCGACCCAACCTGAAGACGGAGGTGCGCTGCCTGACCACCAAGATCCTGTTTGATGGCAACCGTGCAGTTGGCGTGGAATACACACAGAAAGGACAAAAGAAAAGGGTAAGATGGATAGAAGTTCAATCATTTTAAAAGATGGGAAAAAGAAAAAAATAGGTTGTGAACGGTCAAATTAATACAGAAATCTGAAATTCTGAAAAAGTATAAGCTGCTCAGTTTTGATAGTTTTAACAAGTTTTCTTTTATCATATTTATTTAAATGTGTTAACAATCAGTTGATTGTAATGTACGATGTTGTATTTTGGGATTTTATGTGTGATGTGGTATTATGTATCTTTTTTTCTTAAAAGCCTAACCAGAGGCAAATTAGCTACGGCTAGAAGGCCTGTATACATTGCATCAGTTGCACTTTAATTAAGTGTAACAATGTCTACATGTATTGTCCCTGTCAAATAAATGAATAAATAAAAATAAAAGAAAATAGTAACACAAAATTTAGATGATCTTCTCAACCAATCCGTTTAATTAACTTATCAATTACTACTCTTATTGTACTTAAGGATGCAATGTTGGTCTGTTGGTCCATCATTTTGGTTTAGACTGAAAGATGGATTGGCTCAAAGTTTTGTACAGAGGATGAATCCTCCTGACTTTTCCTCGAGCACCATGATGTTGATTTTAGTTTTTTTGGAATCTTGACAATTTTTGAATGGATTGTCATGAATTTTGGCACATACTGTATGTCGATGTTGCACAGAGGATGACCTTTTTCATCCAGCGCTGCTAGCAGGTCAGAATTTGCACGGTGAAAATCAACATTCGTTATTCAGAACTTCATGGTTCCCAGACGATATTCTAATGACTTGACCCCCTAAATCTTCCTCTTGCACCACCATGACGTTGATATTTCCATGTTATAATTGTCATTGTGAGCATGTTAGCATGCTGACTTTAGCATTTATATCTAGCATGGATGTAGACTCTTGTTTAGTGATTCACTCATTAGCTTCTCTGGTCTCTCTTCAGGCGTTTGCAGATAAAGAGGTGATATTAAGCGGAGGAGCCATCAACTCCCCTCAGCTTCTCATGCTGTCTGGGGTGGGAAACGCTGATGACCTGAAACAACTCGGCATCCCTGTTGTTCAGCATTTACCAGGTACATTTTGTGCACTTAAAGATGATTTTTTTTTCCAACCATGTAAGTATTTAAAAAGCCTCATTTGCTTACAAACAGGCCTTAAGGTCATTGTGTTATACAACACACTCTCACTCGCAGTTCATCAAATACCGCCGATTGTTCAGGCCCCTTCGGCATCGGAGACCGACGCACGGGGTACCCCTCTTGCGTTACTTTTCGACGGACCAGGGACGGCGTGTCAATATACGCTCGTTATATACATGGTGTCCTTTCAAAATAAACTTTTGTTTTCACAGAAACTTAGGTTTAGGCAACACAACCACTTAGTTTAGGTTAGGAAACGATCGTGGTTGACGTTTACTTCACTGACCAGTGACTCACGGGACTGACGATACTAAACGACTCACGGGACTGATGATACTAAACGACTCACGGGACTGATGATACTAAACGACTCACGGCACTGACGATACTAAACGACTCACGGCACTGACGATACTAAATGACTCACGGGACTGACGATACTAAACGACTCACGGGACTCACTCACTCCTCCTGCCAAGCCTGAACAGACTTGCACGCTATGAATATTACATCACTTGCCACGGGTGGGTTTACATTGGAGTTAGTTGAAGCCCTGTTCGTCACATACTTTGTGGGAGCGTTGGGAGTGAGACTGGGTTGTGTTATAATAACTGGTATTCATTGTCTCTGTTGTTTCTCAGGTGTTGGCAGTAACTTGCAGGATCATTTGGAGCTGTACATCCAGCAGCAGTGCACTCAGCCCATCACCCTGTACAAGGCCCAGAAACCTTTCCACATGGTCAAGATAGGCCTGGAGTGGCTCACCATGTTCACTGGTAACCAAAGGCACACACACACACATGCATGTGGGAACACACACATTCTCCCCCAAATGTTCTACAAAAAGAGTGAATTTCTGTGGATTTATATCACTGAACTTCAATTCCTAGTATTGATACAGGAAATATCATATGGATAGGTATGGGTTAATATATTAAAACATAGTGTTAATGGAGTTTGAAGAAAACTATTTTTCCTCATTAACATGCAAATATTCACAGCATGGTTTTCCACAGTCTAATTAGATAATTAATGTTATGTTATGTTATGTTATGCATGTTAAATGTAACTCAGATGTTTTGTGTTATGTTTGTGTGTGTGTGTGTGTGTGTGTGTGTGTGTGTGACAGGCATGTTGTAATACACCGTCATGATACGGGGTGGAGAGGGATCTTTTAAAGATCTTTCTTAGTCAGTACTCACAAATCATGTGATGGAATGTGACGTTTACTGGTACAGAATACAAATTGTGGGTTGGTGAGTGAGCTAGATACACGTGAATATGGCAGGAAATGCTGCCAAACTGGGTGCGGTAACCTCACAATGGTGATCAAACATTCTCAAGTCAAGTCCGGGCAAACGTTGACACAATAACAAATGATGTGATGTATTTATTACACATCTGGCAACTCATCAAAGACACCAACAGACAAGACAAAACAGAGATTGAAATATCTCAACACAGTGCCAGTACAAGCGTTAAAGGTGCAATGTGTAAGGTGTAGCCTCATGCTCCAAAGAAATACTATTTTGTTTACTGTGCCGCTAACCGGGGGCTGTACGGGCCCTGCACGTTTTGATAGTTTGTTCGGATTAAATCCAAAGTGAGACAATGACTCGTATTTTCGTTTTGTCCTCCTGGCCGCCAGAAGACTACTTCAGTGGGAGGAGACGCGGGGGGGGGGGGGGGGGGACATTCAGTGAGCGGAGCTGTGGTAACACAAATTCAGTCAGTGCAAACCTCAGCACCGGGGATCTGATCCCAGGGGACTGCTCAGAATCCCCGCCGGATCAGTAAACGTTCTGTTGCAGCCTGTACACGTGTTAGACCCAGTCCGTTGTGACTCCCGGTGCTGGGGTTTGCGATCTGAATAAGATAAGATAAGATACTTTGTTGTCCTGCAAGGAAATTTGTCTTGGGCTCCATGCCACTGCATCACACAACATACCAAAATCACAATGTACATACACGCATGTATGAACGTGCTTATATTCACATGTTGAGCGTGAGACTAGTTCTTTAAATTCATAAAAGGTAATAAAAGACTGTAGTTTCAAATACTAAAACCAAGTATAATCATACCAGATATTATCAATGCTAGTTGCTGCAGCTAACCACTAACTGAAGGCTCCAAGTGATCTCCTGGTGGCGGTAATGTTTCTCATTTCTGCCATTTTGGATGACCCAGTAAACAAAATCTCAAATTGTACACGGACCGTGTACCTTCAATGTGATTGACAAGCCCTCGGGCAGCTCTTCCTCTTCATCCTCTCATGTTTGACTGAGGGCAGTCTGGATGCTACAGTGACTCGAGGTACAAGTGGCATTACAAGACAGGACGAGCCGGGGCTAGCTGGTTAGCATGCTCATTTCAGTGGATATCTCGGCAACAGAATACATAGACGTCTTTGACATAACGTCAACACTGTAACCTCGTCACATTCTGTTGATTCCGTTTTAAACTAAAATTCTGGCCAGATCTTACACCATTAACACTCAGAGAGTTCGTATGAAGTATCTGTCATACTTCATACGCTGCCTGTCTGATGACACCGTGTCCCACCGTCTCACCATGATGACTGTCACCTAGGTTATGGAGCGACAGCCCACTTGGAGAGCGGAGGATTCATCCGCAGTCGGCCACACGTCGCACACCCCGACATCCAGTTTCACTTCCTGCCCTCGCAGGTCATCGACCACGGACGAGTCGCCTCCAAGATCGAGGCGTATCAGGTGTGTGTTCAGGAAATGGTGACTGTTTTTTTGTGCAAGTGGAGGATGTGATTGAGGTTTAATTACACAAGTTGTTTGAGATTGACTTCACACGAGTATGTGCGTTTGGCAGCTATCAGGATGTACGATTATGGTGTATTTGTATTATACAGGGATTTGTGTGTCTGTGTGAGTGTGTTTTGGTGGTTATCTGTCAACAGTGAGTGTTGTAGACACTCCTGGACACACAGTCTGACAGTCAGACTGATTAGATAAGTGCCTCAGGTAATGTACAAGACATAAAGGAGTGTTTATAGAGTCACACGTGCCATTCCACGGAAAACCTCAGCTATTTAATGAACCTACAGGAGAAATTTCCTGAGAGGTGTTGTGGTGACACTATTTACAGCCTCTTTTCTGGAGAAGTACATGTGCAGGAGCAAGTTCAAGAGATATGTACAACCTGAAATATGGCTTCTAATGAAGTGCTACAAAAGGCTTTGGGTTACAGACGTAGGCAAAGTTGTTGGTAACGTTCCGTTAAAGAGAGAAAAACCCACAATGGTCACTGAAATAACTTGAAACTGACAAAAGTAATAATAGATAAAAATTTACTGAAAATGAACTAATGAAAATCAGATATTGTTTTTGAATTGTGGTTCAACAGAATCATTTTAAAAAATAAACTAATGAAACTGGCCAGGACAAAAATGATGGTACCCCTAGAAAAGATGTAAAATAATGTGACCATAGGGACATATTAAATTAAGGTGTGTCCTGTAATTAGCATCACAGGTATCTTCAAACTTGTAATCAGTCAGTCTGCCTATTTAAAGGGTGAAAAATAGTCACTGTGCTGTTTGGTATCATGGTGTGTACCACACTGAACATGGACCACAGAAAGCTAAGGAGAGAGTTGTCTCAGGAGATCAGAAAGAACATTATAGACCTTCATGTTAAAGGTAAAGGCTTTAAGACCATCTCCAAGCAGCTTGATGTTCCTGTGACTACAGCTGCACATATTATTCAGAAGTTTAAGGTCCATGGGACTGTAGCCTACCTCCCTGGACGTGGCCGCAAGGGGAAAATTGATGACATATTGAAGAGACGGATAATACGAATGGTAACCAAAGAGCCCAGAACAACTTCCAAAGAGATTAGAGGTGAACTCCAAGGTCAAGGTACATCAGTGTCAGATCGCACCATCCGTCACTGTTTGAGCCAAAGTGGACTTAATGGAAGACAACCGAGGAGGACACCAAATCATAAAAAAGCGAGACTGGAATTTTCCAAAATGCATATTGACAAGCCACAAAGCTTCTGGGAGAATGTCCTTTGGACAGATGAGACAAAACTGGAGCTTTTTGGCAAGTCACATCAGCTCTATGTTCACAGACGCAAAAATGAAGCATCCAAAGAAAAGAACACTGTACCTAATGTGAAACATGGAGGAGGCTCGGTTATGTTATGGGGCTGCTTTGTTGCATCTGGCACAGGGTGTCTTGAATCTGTGCAGGGTGCAATGAAATCTCAAGACTATCAAGGCATTCTGGAGCGAAATGTGCTGCCCAGTGTCAGAAAGCTTGGTCTCAGTTGCAGGTCATGGGTCCTCCAACAGGATAATGACCCAAAACACATCTAAAAACACCCAAGAATGGCTAAGAACAAAACATTGGACTGTTATGAAGTGGCCTTCTATGAGCCCTGATCTAAATCCTATTGAACATCTGTGGAAGGAGCTGAAACATGCAGTCTGGAGAAGGCACCCTTCAAACCTGAGACAGCTGGAGCAGTTTGCTCACGAGGAGTGGGCCAACATACCTGTCGACAGGTGCAGAAGTCTCATTGAGAGTTACAGAAATCACTTGATTGCAGTGATTGCCTCAAAAGGTTGTGCAACAAAATATTAAGTTAATGTTACCATCATTTTTGTCTAGGCCAGTTTCATTAGTTTGTTTTTTTAAATGATTCTGCTGAACCATAATTCAAAAACAATATCTGATTTTCATTAGTTAATTTTCAGTGAATTTTTATTTATTATTACTTTTGTCAGTTTCAAGTTATTTCAGTGACCATTGTGGGTTTTTCTCTCTTTAACGGAACGTTACCAACAACTTTGCCTACGTCTGTATTTGCATTTAAAGAATGGCCGGGTTTGCGGGTCTGTGCAGGAACTATGAATGTCAAATGCAATTATGGCACAAGGAAATGACTCCTGTGTGACACACATTAACAAGTTGCTTTGAAAGTGTTCTGGAGTTTTCCAGGAATACTATCTTTTTCCTGTTATGATTATGTCAAATCATAACATGGAAAACTGCAGCCCAACTGGCAACAACAGCTGTCAGTGTGTCAGTGTGCTGACTTGACTATGACTTGCCCCCAAACTGCATGTGATTATTATAAAGTGGGCATGTCTGTAAAGGGGAGACTCGTGGGTACCCATAGAACCTATTTTCATTCACATATCTTGAGGTCAGAGGTCAAGGGACCCCTTTGTAAAATGGCCATGACAGTTTTTCCTCACCAAAATGTAAGTTTGGAGCGTTATTTAACCTCCTTCCTGACAAGCTAGTATGACATGGTTGGCACCAATGGATTCATTAGGTTTTTTAGTTTCATATATGATGTCATTATCTTCACTCTAATGTGAATTTGCGTTAACGCGTTATTAGTGCGTTCAATTTGACAGCCCTAGTGAATACCAAACACACCGCAGAGATGAGCGTTTCTGTTTGTGTTGTAGGTTCATGTCGGACCAATGAGAAGCACCAGTATCGGCTGGATGAAGCTGAAGAGCGCCAACCCTTTGGATCACCCGATTCTCCAGCCCAACTATCTCTCCACCGGTAAGATTCAGTCACTGAACTGTCAACTACCAAATTCATCAAAGGTTTTCAGAACTTCAGACTATTTCCCAAGAGAGCATACGTTCTATGAGACCTGCCTAGACCCTTGAGACCGCTTCCTTCTGAAGGCTGAGCTTTCATTTTGGAAGGATCGTTGTCTTATGAAAGATTTGTACTCAATGAATATTTATTTAATGTTACAGTTTCTATTAGCTTCAAGTGTGTCTCAGCAATGTGTAAATGCTTTTGAGTAGGAGCGTGGAGTTGGGTTTAGTGGCATACTGCTGATAGTAAAGCCAGTTTTCGTCTCCTCTCTCCTCTCAGATGTTGATGTGTGGGAGTTCAGGGAGTGCGTCAAACTCTCCAGAGAGATTTTTACCCAGAAGGCCTTCGACCCGTTCCGTGGTCCCGAAGTCCAGCCTGGTCCTCAGGTCCAATCCGACGCCGACATCGACGCTTTTGTTCGGCGTAAAGCCGACAGCGCCTACCACCCGTCCTGCACCTGCAAGATGGGCTCGCCATCCGACCCAATGGCGGTCGTCGACTCGAACACGCGCGTCCTGGGGCTGGAGGGGCTGCGCGTTGTCGACGCCTCCATCATGCCCAGCGTCGTCAGCGGCAACCTCAACGCTCCGACCATCATGATTGCGGAGAAGGCTGCTGACATCATCAGAGGTCGCCCTCCTCTCGTCGACCCGGGGGTTCCCGTGTACCGACCGCCGACACTCGACACGCAGAGATGAACAGAGAGAACGAGTAAAAGGGTAAACAGTCCACAACACAATCCATTATCAGGCAACAACAGCTTATTGTGCGTTTGATCAGGAGCTGATTATTTTGCCACTGTACCTAAATAATGTGTGTGTTGTCTTGTTAACACAAGGTGACATATCAGTGTTAGATGTGTAGTTACAGCTTAACAATAATTATGAAGGATAATTTATGCTATCTAAATTCAAGGCCGTAATGGTGTCAAATGATTTTAGCAGTTTACATGTGAAATTCAGTTTTTCAGTATTGTACTTGGTGTTCCGACTGTCCTCTGATAGAGAAACATTGGCTCTGTCGCTTTCTTATTTTTTCAGTGATGATTTTGGTCTTATTTTCCATTCTGAATTGCATATTTGGCAACCTCAAACCTACTATGATGAACAGTTTTTATAGATTTAGACATTTATACGGGAAGCTGGCATTCCATGATGGTAGGACGTGGTTGCCGGGAAAGATGCAAACGCAATGGAAAATTCCTTGAATATGAACAATGCAGTGTGTGTGTGTGTGTGTGTGTGTGTGTGTGTGTGTGTGTGTGTGTGTGTGTGTGTGTGTGTGTGTGTGTGTGTGTGTGTGTGTGTGTGTGTGTGTGTGTGTGTGTGTGTGTGTGTGTGTGTGTGTGTGTGTGTGTGTGTGTGTGTGTGTGTGTGTGTGTGTGTGTGTGTGCGTGCGTGCGTGCGTGCGTGCGTGCGTGCGTGCGTGCGTGCGTGCGTGCGTGCGTGCGTGCGTGCGTGCGTGCGTGCGTGCGTGCGTGCGTGCGTGCGTGCGTGCGTGCGTGCGTGCGTGCGTGCGTGCGTTTGGGGGGGGGGGGGGGGGGGGGGGGGGGGGGGGGGGGGGGGGGGTATGAGGTCTATTTGTCTTACAAAGGCCTCGCTTACACAAGACCACAGTGAATTGTAAGCCTTATAAAAATCTGGGTGTCCATTAATTCCTCATAATATCACAACACTAGAATAGCTACAGTTTATAGAGTATACTGTAAAAAGTGAACTTCATTTCAGTTACAGATGGGCAAAGTTCTGAGTAAAAGAAGGCCGTGTTCACGGGAAAACTATCTTTTCATCACCCTGTGTTTTCTTACCAGCCAGAGATTATATTTTTCATCAGATTCACAGCTGCATTAAGTCAACAGCCAAGGTGTTGTATAAGTGATCATCACTCTTGTTGTCTGTCTGTTGATTAGCAACTTGGGTTTCATGCAGACTGTTTATCCAAACAGCCTCAACAGCACCTTTTTGTTTTGTCTGTCAGATCAGTCATCACCAATGAAACATTCCTCTTCCTGAAAACAGTTTAACAAAATACTGAGTAATTTAGCCTCTTGTCGTGTTTCACAGTAGAGACTAATAAAGTTAGCTAGGATGACAACTATACTTTTGTAAATTCCTATGTATGCCATCCCTCACTGTTGAGACTTGAAGTTCATTAAGTTGTTGATTTAAAGAGGACCTATCGTGCTCATTTTCTGGTTCATACTTGTATTTTGGGTTTCTGCTAGAACATGTTTACATGCTTTAATGTTCAAAAAACGCTTTATTTTTAAACTAGCGGTTATGCAAATGTGTTACTTGGTGACATCACCACCTTACGGAAGAAAAGGCGGGACTACAAACAAGGCTTTTAAGGCAGTTCAGGAGCAGTGTTTCTGTGGGGGAGAGTAAAGTCGAAGTTATACCTTTCGCGTCCTGCGAGTGTCCGTATGACGTAAATTTCATCTACAAGCGTATGCGTAGGCTCTGTGCGAACATCCGCGTATCGGCATTTTGTTGTGACCGCAGCAACTGTGCTACAAGTGGTAGCGTAGCGATCTATTGCACATGTGGGCATTGTAACTTTACAGACATTTTTACATGCACAAAAAAAACTATATAACTCACTAAAAGAAAGGGAACAAGCACAAAAGCATAATAGGTCCTCTTTAACAGAGACGTGCATTTGAGGAGCAGGCGTCTCTGCAGCAGTGGAAAGATTTGATCTGCAGAAGCATTAACAATCAGATGAAGCTAATATGGAACAGGTAGTGGGCAAAAGCCACAGCACATCTGAGTTGCATTACTAAGTATTACAGCTCACAGCTTTTAGTTGTTGCTCTTTGGTTCAGGACAGTCTGCTAGCTGCTTAATCTAAATAGCAATACATGCAAATTATAGCTCAGTGTATCTAGCTTGTGTAGATCTTGATTTAAAATACTCTTTATGTGAAATATACACTAAAACCGTATAGAAACTTAAAAGCCGTCAATGTCACTCTTATGTTAATACACATTTTCTGAATGTATCGTGGATGTTTACAAAAAAGCTTTGGAGGATGATTGTTCATAACTGATCAGATAATACCATCTGTGCCTGTAAGATCAATATGTTTTGATGTGATTTACTGTATATACACATACAGTATGTAACTGGTGAAGTCCAGCCAGGACGGATACACATTAGTGTGTTATTTTAGAATCAGCCTTCACTGAAAATCTTGCTTAAATTCACACGTTTTTTATTATCAGCTCTAATGCAGTCAAGTGCTAGAATGAATTATAATTGCTAAGCTTTGCACTACTCTAGGCAATAATTGTTTACATTATATATGCAGTGTTGTACAATAGTACTTGAATGTTTGAATCATTTGTGTCTTAATGAAAGAGTAATATAACACGGGGATCATGAAGGGAAATTGATTGTGAAAATTCGTAGAGCCTTTATATTGTGCATGTTTTTAATTGTCCTTGTATTGATTGTAAACAAACACTAGAGACCGTCCTGACCTTGACCTCGTGACTTTATTCAGTGATCCTTACAAAAAATCCTCAGCAGCTTCATTGTCAAGAAATGTACAAAACGGGTTTTTTGTTTTCCATCGGTACAAAATCTATAAGGTAATAGTACTTGTGCTACAAAGTAGATAGAGCTATATATATATATTTTAATTTCCATACAACAAATGGGTAGAAAGCAGAAATATTCACTTAACTTTTTACAAACACTGTACAGATTGTATACATTATCATCTCATAGACATCTGTAAAGCAGTGGAACAGTACAAAAAATAAAGGTGTCAGTTGCACTGTTAAAGCTGTCCGTTGGTTTTTGTCACTAAGCTTCTTTTAATAAAAGTCTAAATGTTGATGCATTTGGATACTCGCACTGTGAATAAGCAGCGGATGATTAATTATTCTGGTGTTGTTGTGTTGAATCTCTGACATGTTGGGAGCTGCAGGGCATCGGCTCAGTATAACCAGAGTTATGCAGTGTTGGCCAATCATTTCTGATTTTATTTGTGTGGTTAGAGGTGTGAAAAACCCCTGAATAACTAATTCATGTTTCAAGTTTCATTTTTGTGTTTGATCTAGTAATTAGCATGTTTCTCCCATCACAAGACGCCGCAGCCCTACCTTCTTTTATTGGCTGTTCAGAAATGTGTTTCAGAGGGATAGGCTGCAAATCGTAACATTTCTGTCAACAGCATGTGTGTAATATGGCTTTTGATGTGCTCTTAATTACTCCAAAATGTTTTTTAAAAAATTGTTAGAGGAATCCAAAACAGTAAAATAGAACCTCTGGCTGTATTTACACAAAATGAAGAGATGTTAAAGAGGTAAATGTGTGATTCTCTTCCGATGTTCTTTTCAGCTGCCTCTCCTCAGAGATAATTAACCCAACCAGCGTGCTGAGTGGAAAGTTCCCCTCACAAACTTAAACAATTTTGTTTTTATCATTTTGTGCATATACAGCCTTTACCACAGTTTCCCTGGCATGTTCCCCAACACACATTACAGAGGTAATAATAAATTCATATTTGTCAACAATCCTTAGTTAAACACAATTTACATGCAGTCAGAAAATGCATAATATCAGCTGTATTGGCCACTAAAATCTTTTATATATCTATATATGAAGAGGGAATGAGTGCATTTACAGTACATAGAGCATTCCAGAGGAGCATTAACCATCAACCTTTTGTCATTATTGTACACTACAAACAGTGTACTCTTTTCAATAACAAGTTAAAAATGGAAAAAAAATTACATATCTGGAATAAAAATGTGACTATTAATGTGCGTGTAAATGCACTGACTGATCCCTCGTTTTGGTTTTATATGTGAAGGAGCCCTTTGATTGCACAGATCAAGCATGTTGCCCTGACAACAGTATTTAGTTTGAGGAAAAAACAAGATTGCCATGACCAAGTTGACCTGATGACATTATTACAGAGAAACACCGGTTAGTGGCGGAGCAAACCTGAAGAACAGCAGAAGGGAGAAATGTGGCGTCTCTATTAAGTGTTTTTATCTTCAAAGCTGGTTTGGACATCTTGTGCACTCACTCTGCTGTTGGAACAGAAAGAAATCCTACAAATAAAAGGCAACATTTCACTCCAAATATACTGAATTTATAGATTGTTAAGAAAGTCAAATCTGACTCATCGTGAAACAAGCAGTGGATTTCACAAGAAGTAAAATGGCCTGGAAGCAACGCTTTTAAAAGGAATTATGCCAGAACAGATTATAATGTTGTGATTACTTTGTGCTTCAGCAATGGATCACCTCTGAGTCATCTTGTCTTGATGAGTAATTTAAATAATTGACGTGTCATGCAGCGGTTTAACATAACAGACTTACATTTTATACGATACATAACCGACATTATATGTGTAATACAGAAGTACACTGTAGGTCATGAGTCATGTTTTCAGTGTAAACACGCAGGCGAATTGTCTTATTTCCATAACTTATAATAGTCTCAGGCATGTCTGATTATCTTTGCATAATCTGAGTGAGTTTGTAACAATGAGATGGTCTCTCCTCGCAGTCTTCAAGGGGCTTTGATTAAAGTTAAGGATCACCATGGAAACACTATCATCCTAAATCTTCCCCTCATTTTCAGGGTGTTTAAAGTAGTAAAACGGGTGTAAATGTAGTGTATATTGTTGGTGTAAAAGGGTGTAAAGGATGATCAGGCGTGCACGTGAGACAGAAGGATATGCCTGAGGACAAAGTCTTTTTTTTCAGTGATATGTGATTTTCCTTTTTCAAGTCAAGTACCGAGACGAACGACGTTTAACCCTGAACCCGGATCAGCCTGATCGTCACTCTGCGCTGAGATGAGCTGAAATAAATTCACAAAAAATGTGTTTTTTCATCACATATCTTATTTGAGTCACGAAGGCCAAAATGTAATGTAAATAATAATCTGTTATCATGATCACTAAAAGGTTTAAAATCACTCACATTGTATATATACACATGATGTGAAACTCCAACTGAATACATGGTGGAATCATCGGATGGCCGAAGACATTTTTGCAGCAGGACAAACGCAGCTTTGCAAAGCCAGCTCTCATCTCAGACGTCAATATGTTTTGCAACGGTGACACATTTTCTGTTTTACTGGCACCTCATATTAAGTGACCAGTGTGTGACTCATGGCCTTGTTGAAAAAGTCTCACAATTGTAGGACAGTACCACAGAACAATGACAGGCCCGCACTAGTTCACTCAATATGGATGCAAGTACACGAGCTGTGTGCTGGCTTTGCGAAGCTGGCAGGTTATCAAACCACTGTTAACAGTAAAGGAAATAGAAAACACCCTCTGGGGAGTATTCTGAATTCCTTCTAAATGAAGGGCAGGCTGGCGAGTAGACTGGTTCCTTCTGGTTTTCCAATATTTGCTTAATTTATCTCAGCTCTTCCATATTTGTTTCTCTCATCCTCCGCTCCACAGAAAGAGAAAACAAGGCACTTTGTTCTCTTAATCCATCCGTGTTTTTACAGTTTCTGTCTATTGCAGGACGCTCCTGAAACTGAGACATCCCCTCTCTGTGGAACAGTTGTAGAAATTCAATTGAAAAAACCTAAATAGTCCCGTGTGAGCCGCTGCTATAGCGACGTGATGCATATCATCTCGTCCGTCAGGTCCTCCTCGCATCTCAGAGCCACGTACGGCTCCTCGTCGCAGTATTCGCGGATACTGCGGTCTCGGAGATGCGCGGTGGCGTGTGGGTCCGGGCTGACGCTCCCCGTCCCCCCGGTGTTGCCGTTGCCCACGCTCCCTCCATTCAGCAGGTTACTGGCGGCGCTCTCCATCTCGTCGATGGTCAGCTCGCAGGCGTCTGCGATTTCGTTTGTGGTCGCCGTCACAAACTTGGGGTCCCTGGCGAATTTCCCCAGACCCTCAGAGATCAACACCTGAGGACAACAAGAGATGATTTTATCAGTAAATTCACATCAAAATTCACCGAAATGAATGAGGAACATTTGTGGCTATCTGAAGTGTGTGTGCTTGAGCCAGTTTGTGCACACAGGTGGTGTTCACAGTGGGGTCCAAGGACCTCCAAGGGTCCTCATGGGGGCCCAAAATGTAGACATTTCTGCAGAGTTGAAACAATCTATAGAGCTCTAGTGGTCACTTTGATGATCGGGTGACAGGAAACTCAGTTTCAACTAGATTAGCTTGTTGCTCTCTGGTTTAAAGACTGTATATAAGAATTGGACTTAGTCACCGTGACGTCACCCATTGGTTGTGGACTGCTGTTTTGAAGCCTCAAGTTCGGAATTTTATTGCTATCTTGTTTTTTTGCAACCAGAAGTGACTCGAGAGGGTGGAGCTAAGTATAACCGAACGCTGAATAAGACATAACTTTCATGAAGTGAAAACACACTGTGAAAGGGTTAAAGTTCTAAGACGAAAGCACGGACAACTCTCAGACCAGACAACGCCATGGTAGCGACCTGTCAATCACAAGGTAGCCACGCCCTAAAGCATCCCCTGCTTTATGGTCTATTTGACTCTAAATGGGACCATAATTTACTAAATGAACATCATGCTGTATTGAAGAAGACTTGAAACTAGCGATTGAGACCATAAACTCATGTTTACAATGTTTACTGAGGTAATAAATCAAGTGAGAAGTAGGCTCCTTTTCTCATAGACTTCTATACAATCAGACTTCTTTTTGCAACCAGAGGAGTCGCCCCCTGCTGGCTATTAGAAAGAATGCAAGTTTAAGGCACTTCTGCATTGGCTTCATTTCTCAGACCCGGAGGTCATCATCATGAAGTTCGTGCTTTGTTTTTTTTTGGCTCCATATCTAAGCTGAGAAATGTGAAAATAAAATGTGGATGTTTGCATCTGGGCATTGGTCATTACTTTCAATCAAAGCTTGAATCAATGAGCTTATTGATAATGAAAGTATTCATTGCGTCCCTACTCTAATTCACAAAGAAATACACAAATTACAGAATTACTGTGATTTTTACGTCCTAACTCCGCAGACATGTGAATGAAATCTTATCAAAGTGGTCTGTGGTGCTAATGTTTTCTACTCACAGCCTCCACCACGCTGTTGGCGCTGCCTCTCTTCTGCAGGAAGTGTGAGCAGCACTCTGCAGGAAGCTGCAGACGTGACGGAGAGTGGCTGCGGCTGGGAGGACCGTCCTGGCCGTCTGTGTACCACAGACTCCTCTTCACTGCTCCGGGGAGGCTGCCGACGCTGCCGGTGCTGCGCCAGTCCACCTGAGTACACACACGCACATGCAGGCACTTTTAAACTACATGTTTTGTCACAAGGCTTTGATCGAGACGCTTCTTTAGTAAAGCGCTGGTATCAGATTGGTTGATTGATTGAATTGTATTTCTGCTGTTTCTTCTGTCTTTCTTCCTTTTTTTTATTTTATCTTACTGAACCAGTGAACAGAAATTAGCATGTTTATGTTAGTGAAGCAGACCTGTATGAGTGGTGTGTAGGAGGGCGAGCAGTCGCGGCTGATGGGTGAGGCAGGAGGCGTGACCCAGGAGCGAAGCGACCGCGTAGGAGACAGGCGGTGAATTCTGTTGGTGTCGAGACCGGCCACCGCCATCACCTGAGGTTGAGTCAATAAAGGCCGACATTTTGGGGCAGGGAGAAGAGACGAAACATCTCTCTTACAAGTGCTATTCCTGTCTTTGTAACAACTGCATGTTAACAACACTGTATATTCATTCATCACAATATTCATACCTGTTGCTGCACCAGGTGTAGAGGAAGAGCTGTGCAGGACGGAGAGAGAGGAGGGTCTTCCTGACCACTTCTACTGCGAAGACACTCAAAACTGAACGTTGGTCTGTTGGAGGCTGAGAGAACAAACAAGAACCAAAAATCATCACTCTCCGGACTCCAACTCTGGTTCCTTACAGAAAAATAAATACTGTGACGAGCATTCAAGAACAAAGTTAGATGAAACACAAGAAAAGCTCATTTTTAATTATAAAAAACTACAGTTGTTGTGCTGCTGCGTATCACCTTGAGGTGAGGGTAAAAGCCACCTCCTGGGCGACCGTCTGTCATCTTGGCAGATCGGCTGTTGGTCATCGTCATAGAAACCATCAGGCGGGTGGTCGCCCCCGGAAGCCTCGAGGTCAATGTCTCCCTCTGCATTCTGGTGGTCCTTGTTGGACAACCTGTGAAACGAACCGATAAAAGCTTTTTTTAGTAAAGTGATGCAGCCCCAAGGAATTCTTTCAGTGTTGTAAAAAAAAAGTAACAAGAGAGCATGTTGTGATCCAGTACCCTTGCCCGGACCATACACATCTTTCAACACGACCTTCATTTGATCTTAATTACACACCTGTAAAGTTTCATGACTGCCACAGACACACCTATAAACACCTGGAAAAGTACTCAAAACCTCTTCTGTGTGTCTCCAGGATCACATTTCGCCATGATGACTCACACATAGACCCACAAGGTGAAAACAATACCAGTGTCACTGTCACAGCTAGTAAAGATGAAACTCTCATATAATGGATACTATTATTTGGAGTGGAAAAAGTTGTAAACAGGTAACAGGTGAGTTCATGTTGTTACTTGTGAGCATGTTGTCACTGATGCACCTTGAACATGAAGTGCTCCTTCTAGATAAATTCCCTGCCACTCAGAGAGAAAATACTTTTACGTTATAAAATCAGTCATATCAACAAGATACACACACGGCAGCGGTCCACATGTGGTGCTCATCGCTGTATTATAATGGATTATATGTAACAGTCCTTCATTCTTTGGTCTTTTCCCTTTTCACTATTCATTTTAGCTCAATGTCACATTTTGCCTGAGTTGATTGGAGGTTATTCAGATCACCTGTTGAGCATGGTGTGGCGGACTGATGACTCCTAATGAAGAACTGAGAGCAGCTTGGTACATTTCCCCTCTTGGCCAATCAGGGTGTGACAACGCCCTTTCTTTAGGGGCTTAAGAGAGGGGATGAATTGCACGCTCAGGACTCACTGATCCTTCCTCGACTTAGTGCAGATCTCATTTTAGCATTTCAGCCAGAAACTCTGATCTTTAAGCCCTTTTTGAGACTTCTTTGATGACTTAACTTTTCCGATTGAGGGAGATTTTGAGCATTCAGAAACCAGCTTGAGTGAATATTAAAGAACACCTTTCCACTAGGTTACCTGCATCAGGGCAGAAATCTGTGCATGAGTTTGAGCTTCACTAACGCCCGCAGGCTTTATTTTGTTTATTGTTACCTCCCTTCATACACATTTCCTTATCGAAGAGTATTATTAATATTTATTGTGCTATGTGGTTGGGAACTGGTTCTGAGGCTTCTTCCCAATCAGCCGGTTTTGCTCGCATCATGTTGGGCTGAAAGCTGCTGTTGCCGTCGCAGTACCTGTCCTTTGTGAGCATGATGTCGTCTTCGTGAAACTCCTCCCCGCTGAAGTACTCCCCCGAGCCTCGCTCGTCATCGCTGTCCCCGCCCCCCGGCTCCTCTCGGCGAATGGTGGGGTAGAGGCCGCCGCCGCTTTCTGACCTTACATCGAAATGTCAAAGATGCACTGATTAGAGCAAATCTGACAATTATACATATGTAGGAATTACAGCTTTTTTTTGTTATTTGCAGTTGCAGTTTGTTCGAGGTTTCATGCAGATTCAGTGGTTTAAAGTACACACATTAATACTGTGAAATACCCGTTTTACTGAACGGCCACAAAGCTGCATTTCCCCCACAGTGCTCATTCACTATCACGTGCTTTGAAACCGACACAAATTGTCTTTTTTTGTTTGCAAGCAAGAAGCTTTCATAGCATGTTTTTGTGACACAGCCGCCACCAAAAACAGCATATTGTGAAATGACGCTAATAGCATCATGCACATACCTAATGTAGGCCTCATAGTAGCGTGTCCTGCTCCTAGGAGAGACAGCGGGCAGTCAGACAGGATTATTTGCAACAGGAGAGCAGGAAAGGAAGGGGAGGAGAGGTGGCATGCAATGACAAAAGACAAGAGGACACACATTAAAGTGTTTTCAAAAATAGATTTTTGTACAGGCTGAATATTACGTGAGCGGTTTCACTACTTTACCAGCTTACTGTTCCAAAACTTATGACTGTGATTTAATCATTTTAAAAAAACATAGACTGTCTATAAGAAGTGGATGTAGTCACTGTGACGTCACCCATTGGTTTGTGGACTGCCGTTTTGAAGCATTTTGGCTGTCACCATCTTGTTTTTTTGCAACCAGAAGTGACACGAGAGGGTGGAGCTAAGTACAACCACATTTTTAGGTGACGAAAAAGGTTATAATTAACATTGTAATTAACTAATTACAATGCCGTGGTAGCGGCCTGTCAATCACAAGGTAACCACACTAAAGCATCCCCTGCTTTATGGTCTATTTGACTCTAAATGGGACCATAATTTACTAAATGAACATCATGCTGTAATTGAAGAAGACATGAAACTAGAGATTGAGACCATAAACTCATGTTTACAATGTTTACTGAGGTAATAAATCAAGTGAGAAGTAGGCTCATTTTCTCATAGACTTCTATACAATCAGACTTCTTTTTGCAACCAGAGGAGTCGCCCCCTGCTGGCTGTTAGAAAGAATGCAAGATTAAGGCATTTCTGCATTGGCTTCACTTTTCAGGCCACGAGTCCAAAGTGAATGCTTTGTTTATCTCTGTGGAAGATATCTAACGTTTGGTTCCCACTTCTAACAAGGCTTGTGAGCCAATAGTATAATGACGTTGGTATCTGTATGTTGTCAACGATCAAGTTGCCAGTGAGCGTGGAAAAAAATGGATAAATGGCTGAGTTTGACGGTAAGATTCTCAAAATGAGAAAAATAACAGCTTCAATCTCCTACGAGCTACCAGTTACCCGAACGTTATAGTTCCCTCAAACAATGTTAGATGCACATCAGAGGGGATTTGGAAGTGGGTGGCTGACTGAAAAATAAGTGAAAAAAGGGTTTATTTCAACCAAATCAGAGTTGGTGATTGTTGGAAAGACTAACCAAGGCGGTTTTGGCAGTTTTTTTTTATTTTGTTTCTGTCGAGTTTGAATGAAGTGTGTTTTCCTTTGTTTGATCTTCTGATCTCAGCTGAAACTAGGACAGCGTGGGAGGGGTTTGTGCACACACACACACACACACACCTAATGTAGGCCTATAGCTACATGTTGCAAAATGACTTTTATTCATCCATCACTTGACATGTCTGTCTCAATCCACTTGATCATAACATATACAGGTTGTGCAACGAACTTGCAACCACCCCCCTCAGCCAAGGGTGAAATGTGGATGTTTTGAAACATTTTTTGCTTGAGCTCATATCTGCTTGTTATCGGTTCTACTAAAGTAAATTGAATGAAATATGAATATTAATATGAGGCAAGACATCCTGTACAAAAACACCCACAGTGGGAATATGGGTGCCAGGAGGAGAATAGCGGAGGGGGGGTATTAGGTGGATTCATCACTACCTGGGAACTTATAATTTGAAAGATTACTCTCTGTAACCTTTGGGTCAACGATACTGTGTGGGCAGAGATCTGTTTATCTGTGTGGGATGAACAAGGTTTGACATGGAACGATGAGATGTGGTCATGCTGAACAGGAGATTCGGGACTGGTTTCGATCAAAGTTCAAACATGCCCTTTGTTTTCATTGTTCCCCCTTATCTGTTGAGAGTTTCAGAGGGTTCTCTAGACAGTACAGTCAGACTGGCTTCAATCAATATCCCAATATCACTAAGAATATTTTCAGATATTCATATTAATGTCATAGATCTGAGACGACTAATTAAAGCTTCAGAATTATTTTGGCATCATTGGGGAAAGAATTTTCATAATAACCTTTCAGCATATTGTAATTCAAGTATTCTGAGAGATAACTAAGAGACTTCTGCACCTCCTTATGGCTCTGTTTCCAGGCATTAGAAAATGTGACGGGAGACTTTGGCCAATCACAGGTCATTTCAGAGAGAGAGCGTTCCTATTGGCTGTGTTCTGGCTAGTTGGCGGTGCTTGGTATTTCCTCAACTGATCTCAATATGGCTGCCGGGTCACAAACTTTCTCATTTTACAGCCAAACAGTACACTACTGTACAAGATGTTTCTGAAAACATCTGAGGAGAGAAATAGGCATTCCGGTAACAGAATATTGATTCATATTTGATCAGCGCCGCCTAGTTTGACCATTTGGTCGGAGTTCGCGAGTGATTGACAGCTGCTCAGAGACGGCAAGGTTCCAGGTCGGCTCTGATTGGTTGTTTTCCTCCGGTTTGTGAAATCTTGCAGATGCCATTAGGAGCACCGGAGGCATGTGATTTTTTTTCTGATTACCTGTCTCATGCACTACTGTCAGGATATAATGACCGTTATATAACTTTTTAAAAATCATATTTGCCCCTTTTCTACCCACTGCAGCTTTAATAATATTGAATTACCATCCAGCGCTACAGTGCAGTATATCAGCTTATCGTATCAAACATACTTTGTTTATTTACTCAATGAAATTTTGATGTCAGTTTTCAGTCATATAAAAAAATGAAAATCAAAAAATACATGATACGTCTGTAATTATCATAAAAGATGCTCCTGAGGCTGCTTTGGTTTACGCAAATCCAGATTCTCTTTTAAAGGGGAACTCCAACTGTTTTACGCAGGTCTTGGGGAGAACTACTGCATAATGTAATAAAAGTTAACATGAATGCTTTATTTTCACCGACCTTGTGGAGTGTGACTTCCAAAGCTTGTCCTGTACTCCTTTGCTGCAAGTGGACACTGAGGACGGACGGTCTCGCCTTAACAAACACTTCTGCTGCTGCCTCCCATTGGTCATGGAGAGAAGCGAGGGCACGTTGGCATTGTTGAGGTTGGCGTTGGAGGGAATTGGCGATTGATGGCAAGTGGAAATACACTGAGGGGAGTTATACGGATGAGGGGTGTGATAATGATGGTTGTACTGGATAGGTGAAGAGTTCATCTCTGTGTCCACTCCTCTGTCGGCATTGCTGGCTCTCGTGCCTGTCTGGGTGGTTTCAGTCGGGGCACTACAGGAGAAGGGCAGGATCTGTAGCGGCCGCTGGGTGACGGTGGTCGGGTGAGAGCAGCCCTGTTGATCGGCGTTGACGTGGTTGACGTGATTCCCAAAAAGCCCGCCGTTACGCTGCAGGGAGACACCAGAAACCAATGAGGACTGAGACAAAACAGCAGAATAAACACGGTAAACTGTTTAAAGCACAATGTTTACATCAGTGAATCTCAACCGGGAGAACACGGATTTAACGGTCAATTAAATGTTTAAAAAATACCTAAAACAACGTGGTGAAATGTTATTAACAAAGGACTCCTGCCATGTGAATCCGGCCCAGCTCTACATCTTTTCCTTCAGTTTTTCATATTGAACATCAGAGCCTGTTGTTGATAATATCATTAATACAGTGTATTACTGTGGTTAGCTAAGACCCATCTCATATCTGAATGTGTATCAGGTTATTCTCTGTGTTGTATTTATGTGTATTATACATACTAGTACTACTACTCACTCTATTAGTTCTTATCAATCCATCCAAAAAAAAAAAATAATAATACTAAATAATGACAAAATGTGGTGTAATATGTCAGATGTTGTAACAGCAAAGCTACTTGGCTTTCTGGAACGTCTGAATCAATTATAGTTGTGCGATTAAAAGTACAAAATTAAAGAATATCAGCAGAAACCTCTCTTTGAAGTGTGGGATTTAAAAGAAATTGGTCTGTTTTTATTGGCTTTATTTAGGAAAAGTGCCCCCTCAATGACCCAAAAATCTCAATTAACAATGTAAACAAACAAACAAAAAGTCTCAATGGCTGAAGGGGATGTTTACCCTATAGATTTCCTCTTCTTCCTCCCCATTAGCATCTACTAGCCCCGCCTCTTGCAGGTCACATGATATGGCTCGACGGATCTCTGGTCCAATGTCATGCAGCGTGCGCAGGCCAGCCTGCAAAGAGAGCAGCTATAATACCAAACCTGACAGCCGTTACATTACAGTATATAAACGCTGATAACATGGTTTTAAAGGTAGTCGGAGCAAATCTCATATCTTCAGGAGGTTCTTTCAGCTCTGTGGAGGATAAAAGTAAGACAAGCAGAGTTACTTTTAAAGGGTAACTTCACCCAAATTAAACATATCTTCTCATTTACTGTGGCATCCACCATGCAGATAGTTTTGGTTTTACTCTGGATAAAAGTTCACACAGGAACTATATCTTTGGTAGAAAGTAGTTCCAATGAAAACGTGACCCCATGTACAATAGACATGTAGTACAGTAGACTTTGGACATGGGTGTGTAATAAGACCTTGATACGGTGCCACCGCTCAGCCTTGCTTCCAATTTTTTCCAGTGGCCACTCGCGGTTTTGCAGGAAAATCCAGCTCAAAAAGCATTTTCCATATAGACCACCATTGTAAAAGAGTCTGTAAAACTGTTGACAGGACACCTTGAACTGCAAACAATGTCAATTATGACTCTTTCCATTATGAAATTTTGATCCATGGAGGTTTTATGTTTGTAAAACCTTCCTAAAGCCGAGAAAAGTGTTTTAAACATCTGTGACAACATGATGTAAAGTCTACGGGTCGAGCGAGAGGGTCAGCGGGAGAAACGCTACTCTGCATATTCAGTAGGCCGCATAACCTGGAAGTAAACCGGAAAGCTAGAAAACTTTTTTTGGCGTATGCGCCAGGCGAGCAATTCTCATTGGAATGAATATGCGCCATCTTCGAGTCCGGTATCCAGTTCTTATAAAACACTCTACTTACTCTGAGAGAGGAGATGTTGATTCTTAGTATTTCTAATGTGATCTTTCAATGCTGTGAGCGCCACAGAAGACCTTCATGATGGGGATAGGAATCTCAGAAACGATAACGAAAAAATTCAGCTAAACTGTCTGCACGGCTTGATATCACTCGTAGAGACTGAGAAAATATGTTTGTTTGGGTTAACTGGCCGTTTAAACTCCAGGAATTTGAAGACTCGAGGGGCTTTTTGGAGAGACCTGAGAAGAGACTGAGAGACAACACAGACAAGACAATACTCCAATGGAACACGTTCTTCTAAGTCTTGCCTGGACATGAATCCTCTACTGTGTTTACTGGTGATAATGGGCTTAACTCTGAAATCTAGATGTATTAAACTAAGTTGATTTTTGGTTTTCAGAGACAGTGTTGGCCTTTATTTAGATGACGGACGTTGTATGGGATTGTATTCCCATGAACTGAAGCATGCTACATTGTGCTTTACTCACCTGTAGAGCCATGGTGGTGTTCAGCCTCTCCCACGAGCGCTTTCCTACAAGACCTTGCTCTTTGCGCCTCTTGAACTTCCTGAAGTAGTCCTGTATCAGGAAGGTGGCATAGAACTTCCCCACTGTTACCTCGTCATCTGAGTGAACAGACCAGACACACCAAAGCCTCCCACATCAGCACCAAAACACTGAGATACCTTAACACTGAAATTCAGTTTGACATTTCAAAAATAAAATCCCCCAAAAAAGATCCTAACCGCTGCTATCTCACCATCTGAACAGAAACACATCCAAGTCAAATTGCACTGAAAGTATCAAACTTGAAGATCAATAACAGTAAAACATAACAACGATGAAGCACCCACGCTGCAGAAGGTGGTATGACAAGACATCGGGCCTCATGCAAGAACATTTTCGTATCAACCAATCTTAACTTTCTCTGGTATTTTTACTTTATAATATTTTTGACCATTTTAATATTGAATATACATACTTGACTTTGGATTATTTTTGTTATCTTATTTTGTTATTGATCTTACTTGATATTATCTAAGTTTTACTTGATCATATTTCATTTTTATAATAAAACTACTCCATTTGGAGTCAAAATTATACAATTTCTTTTTTTTTATTGATTTTATACTGTACACAATGGTATAATGTGATGATGCACAGGGTAAATGTCATGGCCAAAGGCTCCATTGTGTGCACATATCCTCCTGTAGTGGATATCAGTAGTATTTTAGAGCCAGATTCCCTTTCAAGAGGTAGAAAACCCATTTGGCACAAATGGAGAGTCTGCCTGGTCCTATCCTTACTAAAACCTTTGTAGAATCGATATACTTTGTGTTATTTATATCTGCTTTGGCACAGTTGTAGTCAAGGAGTTGCTGAATGAATTCAGTGGCATCTCTGTGCATGGCATCATTGCTATAATGGTGTTATCCACTGTCTAATCTAGAAAACATTTTGGGCGAGGATAAAAATGAAAATTTGTCCTTTGGTTCGTCACAATTTACTCAGGTGCAGTAACAGTCACAGTGTTACTGACACTGTGGATGTATTCTCTGAGGTCTTATCTATCCATAGATACCAACATCATGCACATAGACCTGGTAGTTGTGGAGCTATTCTTGATTTATTTTGGGTATGTCTTAACTCTTTTCTCTCTCTTTTCATAATTTTGTAGTGAAATACACAATCCATTAGTTCTCCACGCCACTCATGAACAAATCTGTTCGTACGAGTGGTTCTTGCATGAGGCCCATTATCTTGACAATGAGACAAAACACTTCTGTAACGATCCAAATGAAAAGAATAACAAGACGTGTTGATGAAATGCCATAAAACCCTCGCTGCATGAGCATTATAATAACTGTCCCGTCTAGAAAGGACTACTCCAAGAGGATTACAACAGACCAGCACACACACGTCATGAAGCCATTTTTGGAAGCACATCAAAGAAACTGTGGTCTTTGGGACGTTCACTGTTAAATTCCCATTAAAAACAAGGGTGATGTTTATTCTCTGCACTGTTGAAATATCATAACTGAATGTGCATCGCGTGTGACGGTGCTCTATTGACAGAGCTCAATGCCATTTACAAAAGTCTGTGAGAATCTCTGCAAACGCAATCGTGTGCAGTAGGTTTTTACCCGACAACAGATAACATCTGTGTCTGCAGCTCACGTCTTGCTTCACCTCTGAATACACGCATGTGGTTATGTAACACTCCTCACACACACACACAAAAAGAAAAAAAGTGCAATATGAGACCTCTTGACCTCCTAATGTACCAAAATCAGACTTCAGTTACTGATAATATACAGTAATTAATGACTGCATTGTCTATTCAGTTACTACCACACATACCAGTGCTACATGTAACATCCACCACTTCAGAGACAGACGAGCAGAGGGGTTTTATGTCTCTATATATCCCAAAAAAACAACATGATCTACAGCGAGAAGCACATGCAAGAAGGCAGCGAAGAGAGAAGCAGCAAGGGTCAGATCTACAGCTGCACATTTCGAGGGAGAACACACATTTAGCCAGAGAGGAAGCTGTGACTACACACACACTAGTATCCGCCATGCAGGGAGGCTTGACAAGCATGGCTCTGATTCACTCAGATAAAGTTGCTGAAGCAGAATGGGGAGCGAGACTAAACAAGAAAACAAGAGGCTGAACGTGGGTGCTCTTTTTTTTGTTTTTTCCATCACCTTTCCTTGAAGTATTTTAGCTAGAGAGGAAACGAGGAAAGGTGACGAACGTCAGTAGGATGGTGCTTTAAGATGGAAGCACCATTCCATCCTGATCTGGTGATCCATCTTAAAGCAGCTGACACATTTCTCTACGTCACCCGACACAGCCAGAGAGAAACTGAGCTCTGTTCAGAAAGAAAACCTGTGACCAAAAGCATATTAAAGTACGGCTGGGGGAAGAAATCGATGTAGCATAGTATCGCAATATTTTGCGTGGCACTATTATATTATACCTGATGGTTGCTCAAAGTCTAGGTCTTAAAGCTGGAGTGAAGGGGGAAGAACGCCAACTAACGATCCAAAGTTGCACTAAATTTTGGCGAGGAAAAACTGGCATGGTCATTTTCAAAGGGATCCCTTGATCTCTGACCTCAAAATATGTGTATTGTATTCTATTAGATAAAACAGATGTTGACAAACTGCAATATATCACTATCTATCTTATCGCAATACTCATATAGAGTGCTACAGGAATGAATCCTAAAACCCAGAAATGAGTTAGTATTTTAATACTTCCGGTTCCCTCGTCTGGAAGTCATAGGTGTTTAGTTAAGATGCCTGAAATAAGGTCTGTGGTTAACACAAGCTGAAGAGATTTTAATGTTTTGTCCTACGATATAAAATCAAGTCAGTGAATATCCCACTCATGAATTTTGAAGCCTTAATGTGTCTTTTAAAAAGGCGGTTGCTAACAGGTGGCTAAATGAGACTACAAGACGTTATCACGCCGACTCGTCCGCCTTTGCAGCCTTGTTGTGTAGAATCGCGCGACCGTGTTTATAGCCGAATGTCAGCTTTTTACTTCTGACAACTTCATTCACGCTTCAAGAATCATAAAAAGTGGTGTTCAACGTTTGTTTGCCACAGAGCTTATTTTCTGCAATAATGTAAAGCCGAATGGAACAATCCCATTGGCTATTTGTCGAGGGAACCCAGGGCGATGCTAACTTCCTGGTTGGGCTACAAAAACACGTCATCCCTGCAGCACTGTATCTCGCAAAATGTTCAAAATCGCAATTAGATCGTATCATGACTTGAGTATCGTGATAATATCGTATCGTACGGCCTCTGGTGATTCCCGACCCCTATATTCAAAGTCGTACAAATTATGTATTTTTTCTCTGAATCTCTACAATACAAATTAAATGTGCATGAACGTGTGGGATTATTTATCAGATAAATCATATTTACATAACACACTTAAGTTTGGATTTTCATCATTTCTGTTTTTTCAAGCAAGTGGTCTGCGTCATTTTGACATATTTTCACTTAAAAGAAAATAACTGAAGTGATTTAAGGGCTGACTCACTTGATAACATGGTAACATTTTATTTTTCTTCATAATGCATCAACCTGTCGCGGGCAGATCAACGTACAGTCAATATTTGCACCAACATGCAGGTGCAAGCATGCAGGTTCTCTTTCTGGGCAGAGCCTGAGGAAGTTTTTTAAGAAAGAGGTATCAGTCGTTTCATGCCACCAGACTAAAACAGAACTGCCCCGGACAGCTCAAGACGGCAGAAAGACAAGAGAAGAGAGAAGAGAGAAGAAGAAGGCCAGCAACTGACTACTGAAAGCAGAGGAAGCTGTGGAAGAGAAGAGAGAGGCTAGGCAGAAAAGATTCAACAAAAAAGAGGAGACGGGTTAGCAAACTAATGCACACAAAGACATGCAGTTGAGCGAAGTTTGAACAGTTCTAAAGCACACAGCAGAGTTGAAGCATTGTAAACACATGAACACAACAAGAGGAAGCTTTATGTACACACTGGAATCTATTACCGAGAATTTATTTGTGTAAGTAAGAATCCATAGCAACCACCACAAATGACTCCGCTAGGATGTGGACATCTGAATATGATATTTGCATGACTGTACAAGTGCACATATTCAGCAGTTTTCTGGTAAACTGGCATGAACACTGGATAGCACACGTAGTGGAAAACCACACAGACCATAATACTATCACGCTTGGCTGGCGTTACAAGAACAGATGTCACATTTTGTTTTGATGATATGAACTCCTCTGACTTGACGGATTAACAAAACTGTCCAATAAAGAAGCTGCATAACTTTTTAAATGTTTTGATTTCCACTTTAATATATTAATTAGATCAGATATCTTTAAGATTGATTTAGCAAAACAGTTATGTATGTATTTAAGGGCATAATTGTAACTAATGATGTATTTATAGCACCTCAAACTAACGCTGATGTGACTACATGTGGATAATAAATTAAAAGCCACTCGTCATTGTGAGCAGCAAAAGTCTGCAGACTAAAAATGTATTCTCTTCTCTCTGCAACTGCCATGAATGACTTAATATCTACAGATAAAGAGCATAACTATTGGCATATTTCAGCTTGGCTTGTCATTTCCATACACATTTTGCTCAGCCATTGATAGCTGGTGAATGCAAATTAAGTTGTACATAAACAAAGTGCACAGTTCACCTTGCGAACAAGGTATATCTGAATTTGATGTACTCCGACCAAACCAGCTGGAAATTCACTTACACCTAAAAAAAAAACAAATTCTACAGCAACGTTTCTGTTTTAAATTGTTGATAAAGGTGATTGTATGACAATTTTAAGAATGAATCTTCAGCACAGAAAGAAAACTTGCTGGAAAATGTGCTTAAGCTCGGCCTGTATCAGCAGCAAAATACAAAATTAAATACCTCAGCATTTAATTTCAAATATGTACACAGCTTTTTTGTGTGTTTTTATCTGATATATACTCCCAATAGAGTCAAAAGGACGCGCTAGAGGAAGAGAGAATGCAGAAGCAAACGCAGCAAGATTAATGATAAACAAAACTGTAGGATTATGACTGAGCCAGCGGTTAAACAGTGACTGGCTGACAGCGATAAGGAGACTTTCTGTGAACTGAACTGAAGTGCTCTACATTGTAACCCTGTCTATCAGGTTGTTGGTTTTGGTCAGTAAGTGGGCCTCGCTGCTTCAGAGAAGCAAAAACAGGAAGCTCAAGCCTCAATCTGTTTCTTAAAGTGATAAAGCCTCGTAAAGCCTCCTACACTCTAGCTATTGTGTATTAAACAGGACGTTGAGTGTGGCTTGATTCCTCCATGATGCACAGTGTATAGAGGTAAAAGGTGAGGTGTGAACAAAGGAAGTGTATAAATAGCACTGACTTCCTTTTTTTAATTCAAATTAAGGGAAAAATATATTTGCATTCAAATGTGCGTCTGTTGTTTGTCATCCTACGTGCTTCAATAAATACACTGACGCAGAATTGTTTTCTGTGTGACTTCCAAAGCATTTACCTCACCTCGGGTTGCTATTATTAATTATCGGGGGAAAATACAAATGAAAAGCAGCGTGCATTCAAATGAACTGAGTGAAAGAGAGGGACGCAGCGAGGTTACTGTTTGACTACGGTGTGTGTGCACAGGGTCGACCAAGTGCACTGTGTGTGTATGTGTGTCTGTGTAATGACCACTAACCGCCTGCGGGGGGCACCACTTGATCCAGCAGCTTCATGCTGGTCCTCTTCCAGATCTTCTTAATCACAGCTCTCAGCTCCTCATTGGCTTGCTCCAGGTTACCTTGGAAACGGCAGTAAATGTGGAATGTTTAACTGTGAGGTCACTTTGGTTAAAAGCACAGAACTGATCAATATATTGGTGTATTAGAAAGTATTCATTGTATCTCTCTTTCTCTCTCACACATTAAGATCACAACACAAATCTTGACATTTAAAGTAATAATGAATACACAAAATTCCTGATGATAAATTCATAACATGGGATTAAGCATAACATGTTCACAAAGTTGAGTATAAAAGTAAATGATTTGAATCAATCATGCTGTTGTTGTGTATTACATGTTAGGAGTCCTGGAACATGGAGGAGAAACTACTTATTGAACATCTTTAACTCCCTCATGTGGCAAAATGTTGAACTGTAATATGGGCTTCATGACCACACAGACAGTTGAGTACTATACTGAAAGTAGCATGATGTGACATTAATTAAAAACATACTGCATGAGGCATCCCGGAGTATTTAATTCAGAAACATAACTTAACATGATTGTTATAGCGCTGCAACTAACGATTATTTTCATCGTCGATTAATCTGTTGATTATTTTTCTCGATTAATCGATTAGTTGTTTGGTCTATAAAATCTCAGAAAAAATGGTGAAAAATGTCAATCAGTGTTTCCCAAAGCCCAAGATGACGTCCTCAAATGTCTTGTTTTGTCCACAACTCAAAGATATTCAGTTTACTGTCATAGAGGAGTAAAGAAACCAGAAAATATTCACATTTAAGAAGCTTAAAAAATGACTCAAACCGCTTAATCAATTATCAAAATAGTTGGTGATTAATTTAATAATTTACAACTAATCGATTTATCGTTGCAGCTCTAGATTTTTCACAGATCTGTAGATAAAAATGTAAACTCAAGGCTCATGTCAAATCTCAAATATGACCTCATAGCATCTAATACTGCCGCCCCATGGGGAGATCGATCAATATATCAATACGTTTTATTGTCAAATGAATGAAAAAAGCAAAAAGCAAAACATTGAAGATAAGGAAGTACAATGTTGCTAAAAAGACTGGCCCATGGTCAAAGGTAATTGCTGGTATAAGGATTTCTGGCATGGATGCCTGGAAGCTCCAGTTCACGCAACAGGACACTCTGGCCTCAATGTGCTCCATCTTCTTACCTCATGGTCATACTATTTAAAATATAATCTATTTCATACTGTAAGTCCTTTTTTTACTGCACAGAATGGCAACGCACAGTTCATAAGAGCTCAATCAGATAGGAACAATCCATAAGAATAGAACCAGTAATATTGCAGATCTCTGATGGCTTCAAGGTGCAGACTCACCTTCAGTCTTAATCTTGAGAGCAGTGCGGACCAGAGCGAACAAGGTGGCATTAAACATGACCGTCCCGTCACTGTTGAGGGGCATGTTCATCGCCACCAGACGCTGCAACAGAAATACAGATTATCAAATGTGATATTTATATGTTCTCGCTACGACTACTTCTCTCAGAGCAGCTGTCAATCATGACGTCTCACCCCCTTTTTATAGCATCAAATAACTAATTAAAACCAAACTTATCAGAAAAGTTAACACTTGAACATACATCAGCGTGATAAGAACTACCTAAAATGATAGAAACCATCTTTGGGAAAAATGTATTTGATGTGTACTTTGACTTTTTAGTTTGGCTAATGTCCCATCCACTAACATGGAGGAGGGTGGAGATTTATGACCTATACTGCAGCCAGCCACCAGGGGGCGATCCAGATGTTTTAGCTTCACTTTTGAGGAGCTGTCATGTCGTCCATCTTTATACTGTAGATAGTCTATGATAGAAACCCACCTTACAGGCCACTCTGTGAGGGCAGAGCTTGCCGAAGCCCAGCGGAGGCTGGATCCTCCTCAGCAGAGTCACCACATCGAGGTGCTTTATCCTGCCCCTGACAACAACATACATTCACATATTAGGCACTAAGCAAAGTCGTCACTGACATCAAAAGTTCTGATAAGTAACGGATAATCAGTTATGGCACATCAACAGTGAGGGATCGTCTCGCTTCCCAGCATTGGATGCTTGATGGGCTGCCACTAAACACTCGACACCTGATTGGATGAACGCTTTCCCAGCTATCAAACCGGAACCAACATGGCGGCTCGTTTGGAAACTTTTTTTCTCTTGTATTACGATAATAGTTCACCGAAATGTGTTTCTGAAAACATTTTAATAAGCCATGCAGTTGCTGAATCTGTCTTTATTTTGGATCAACCACGCTTAGTTTAAACGTTTCTAGAGAGTTTCCAGAGGCGGCGAGTCGTGTCGAACGCCCCTGATTTGCATAAAGTAGCCTAGACCTCAACTTTATGCAAATATGGAACGGTTGACTTGACGGTCCGTCTCTGGAATCGTGCCGCCACGCTATCAGAATGCATTGCATGGCTGCTTACATAAACAATGAACGGCAAGCGTGGAAAGGACGGAGGCTGTGGATATGTACCATTAGTGCACTTCAGAGGGTAGGGCTCTTACAAAACAATCACCATCCCATGTGTGCTGACACAAATATTCCTTTGCAGTAGTATACAGAATAAATAACAGGAAAAAAATCTGTTGATTGTTCTCTCCAAATGGGTCCTGAGCACTCACTTGGCTTCAGGGTCGTACTCGGACCAGATCCTTTTAAACTCATCCAGGTGATGCGGCCCAAGAATGGACCAATCACGGGTCAGATAGTCAAAGTTATCCATGATGACAGCAACAAACAGGTTAATGATCTGAAACCAGGACAGGCAATAGTTTTTTGCATGTTTTGTGGTGTTTCACTGTATACAGGAATGTGCATGCTCACATATTACTGCTACTGCACACACAGTGAAATGCCTGAGGATTACCAGGAAAGCACAGAGCATGTAGAAGCTGATGAAGTAGATGATGGCGAAGCTGCTGCCACAGGTTCTTTCCTCTCCGGGGTTGTCGTCCGAGTCTGAATCACACAGCTTCCCTGGAAGACAGGCCAGCATGATCTCCTGCCAGGCCTCACCGGTGGCACACCTAACAGTAGAACGAGAAACAACATTAACACAGGAGCAGAATGAGGGGTATTTTTCACATTATGCATTTATGATGACTTCAAATGGCTTGAAAGTAACCAACAATTTAAGCTACACAAACACCTGAAGAGCATCAGGACAGCTTGAGGAAAGGTTTGAAAGTTGTTGTTACGGTTGATTTGTGTGCCATCCACCATGGCTATTTTCCCAAACACCTAAAAAACAAAAACAAGAAAAAAAGACAAAGAAACATCAGCCAGCCTGCTCTCAAATTCGGATTCGGATCCGCTCCCAAATTTAAAGGCAACACATATCCTGCAGGGTGTCAAACAGGTTATAGATCATATTACCTGCATCCCAATTACAGCATAGATGAAGAACAGCATGGCTATCAAGAGTGCAACATAGGGAAGAGCCTGGGTGGGCAAAAAAGGGAGAAAAGAGTGAGACACTGCTACGTAACACTGGAATCTGCAGTCTCTAATTTGACTCAAACCACGGTTACACCACCAGATCCAATGGTTACCGTAAGAAAATCCCTGCAAAATGTATGTTCTCTTATCTTGGTATGCTACAGAGTTTTTTCCGACATATATTAGAACTAGGGCTGCACAATTAATCGCAATATGGCCTGCCGCAATATTCAAATCACAGGAGGGACAATATTTGTTAAAGGCAAAATGCTATTTTAAATTAAATATTGTGGTGCTACAGAGATGTCCCGGCCTACACATCGTATTTTACAAACTTAAGAAAACACCTTTGGTTGGTACAGATTCCCGCAAAACAATCACACCATCATCATTTTAATGTTTTTCAATGAAAATGAGAATAGTGATGAAAAACTCATAAAACCACAATTGCAATATCAGTAAAATGAATTGCAATTAGATATTCTTTTCTTTATTCTTTTTGTATTCATATTATATATTCAAAATAATTCAAACCCTATTAGAAGTGCGTAAAAAAACAAAAACAACCATTTACTTTGAAATTACATCTCACAAAATGCTACCCATGAATCGAGGTTATACTGATTATAAGCCGACTACCCACAGTAACACCTTTGAGAAGGTTAGACCTTGTGTGATAACCAGTGTCATTTCTTATCTCATTGGTTTATAATACTGCAGATTCAAAAGCGATGTTTATTGGCTGCATATGTTTACAGTCTCACCTGGAAGGACTTGATGAAGGTCCACAGCAGCGTCCTGATGCCCTCCCCCCTGCTCAGAAGTTTGACCAATCGCATCACTCTGAACAGACGGAAAAAGGTGATGGAGATGCGAGCGCTGTCCTCCGTGTTCTGAAGCGGAGGACGAGGAGAGTGATCAGGGGATGAAAAAACCGAAGGCGTAACATCCAAACATAGACAGTACCACTCATTCAGTCGTGCATTCTTTCAATCATCATGTGTGACTCATATTAACTAACAAGCAACATAAAAGTAGATGAAGAAATCTCGCCATTTGTGATCTTTCTGCAATGACAACAATCGATGTGCATGCAGAGTAACTGTGTCTTAAACACAATGCCATGACCAACAGACCTGGAGGACGTACACATTCAGTACATATAACTCTGGATGCAACAGCCAGATAATCTGCAGTCCAAAGACAAATAAACCAAAAGACAAACTGTAACTAACATCAAGATGCATCTTTTACTGTCATGTTACAGTAAAATGACCTTTGACAGGAAATGTAAACTCAAAACAGTGCATTGACTACACGATGTTTCTAATCTGATCGGGCAAACTTAAATGAAATGAAGAAATGAGACAAATCTGTTCGTCTGTGTCATGCCATGCACCCAGACAGGTCTCAACAACAACAACAAAATGTCAGTGAACCATGAACTGGAGCCAAAATGCAACAAACCAGGTGGATTCAAAACGAGACAAACAAACCATCACGCAATCGAACAAGTGAGGCCATAAAGTATCTCAATGTTTTCATCAGTAAGTGAGCAACAGAGAAACGACAACAAAAAGATCTTGATGCTGGGTGATCACAGAAGGGCGAGGGGCTTCAATCGTTTCCTTACCCCCGGCTCCACTATCACCTTGACGACAGGAATGGCTGCCGACTTGAAACCAAAAGCCTAAGGTTAATCCCAGTTACACAAATCAGCTGCACAGCACCAGACCGTTCACGAGTCAATGCTGCAGCAAACATCACATATCATCATTACCTTTGATTTATTCAACATGTAATTGCATTAGAAACGTCCAGAAGTACCTTCACTTGAAAACAACAACACAGCATTACAATTTATACCACAAACAACAACATCATCATCATCACTGTAAAACCTGTCATGCAAAAGCTGGACCACATATTCTCAGCAGTAACACCAGACATGAGACACAAGCATTCAGTGCTGAAGGAAAATGTGTTTTTATCAAAATACTGTTTAGTTTAGCTGTTGACATTGACAAATCAGGAGAAAGCACTGATATGATGCTGATATTCTTTGTTTTGCTTTATCATTATTATCATGCTGGTTGTAATAAGATATTCAAAACAGTGTTTTCCATTGTGTTTTTAATAATACAATCTTTCAGTATCAAACCTGACTTATATTATCGTCCTCCTGGCTAACACTGACATCCTAAATAAAAATATATATTTATTTAAAGGTGCAGTGTGTAGTATTTGGTGGCATCTAGCGGTGAGGTTGCAGATTGCAACCAACTGAAACTTCTCCTGTGTGCCAAGCGTGTTGGAGAACTACGGTGGACGACGCAAAAAACATTAAAACGCGAATGTCCCTATCTAGAGCCAGTGTTTGGTTTGTCCGTTCTGGGCTACTGTAGAAACATGGCGGCGTCAAGAGGACCCACTCCGTATGTAGATATAAACGGCTCATTCTAAGGTAACAAAAACACAATAATTCTTAGTTTCAGGTGATTATGCACTAAAGAAAAACTACTTTATATTATTATATTATATATATATATATGTATATTAAAATTATTAATATTATATTCCATTTCTGCCAATAGATCCCCCTAAACTCTACACACTGGGAACTCAAATCTCCTCCTTTTGACAGTTACTGTATCTTTCCTTCCCTTTCTTTCCAAGACACCAGAATGTGCTGTTTTTAACACGCTTACCTCTTACAGGACAACCTCCTAAACCCCCATTAATCTGGTTTCAAAGCAGTGCTCCATGCTGCCATCAGACCTGTCTGCTGCATTTGACACAGTGAAACACCAGATCCTCCTCTCCACCCTCAATCAATTCACTCCCTCTGTTTGCATGTTACCTGACGGGTCGGTTCCTACCAGGTAACACGGAAAGGATCTGTGTCTGAATCACGCAGCCTGACAACAGGAGTTCCACAAGACTCCGTCCTATCACTCACTGGTTGCTCATCTCGGTAAAAGCTCTTCTCTATTCTGGCTCCACAGTGTTGGAAGGAGCTACCCACTGAAGTCACTGCCCATCTTCCGCCACAAACTACATCTCAACAACCCTTGCTAGCACTTACTTTCTCATTTCTCAAGAAATAATAACATCTCGAGGCACTTGCACTGTAGCGCTGAAAATGCTTTTGGTAATTTGATGCACTGCCAATTATGGATATCTAGCTCTGAATTTGAAGTGTTTTTTTCAAGTGTTTTCTCTCCGAATATTGTTTTCTCTCCAAAAAATATGGTGGCTGTGTGCAGGAAAAATTATATTGAAGAAGCCAAAATGATGGCCAGTATCATGAAAAAAAAATAAAAAATGGATGCACTGGTATTTTCTGAGTTTCAGAACCGTACAGCACATATTCAACACATGCTGACGTGCTCTTAGGGTATATTTACCTGTTGCTCTAACTTGCACAGGCTTTCTGTGTGCAATGTTTATGTTGTACGTTACATCATATGCTAGAGTTTGATCAGTGATAGTGTACAGTGTACTCTTTACCTCAAACATTCATTCAAAGCAAGAAACGGACAAACAAACATATTCATATGGACAAGACTGTAGCAAGCATGGAGTCAGTGTTAACAGCAGCTGCAAACCAGAATACAGAGTGGCCTTGAAGTAGCAGCACAGCAGATTCACAGGAGTTACCAGCAAAAACAGTTTGGCACAAAAATGATCATTTCCAAGATTTTAAAATGATAACTGAGCTGCATTCAAAAACAACAGTTCCCAATTACAATTTAGAAGCTTTTTTGAACTCACTATTTTTATTAATTCCTCAATTAATTGATAAAATTGGAACACAATTGACAATAAATGTTGAGATTTTGTTAAAATATATATTTGATACATATAATCAACAGAAAAATGATCAAATAGTGTACATCTAGATTACTGTATGTTCACAACCTGTAGTTTTAATTTACATCAGAGGGGAACAGCAGTATCCCTTCACCTTTTTTTCTTTACTTCTGTTCAGTTAAAGAATTATCAGAAAATAATTATTATTATTTAGTGTCATGGTTTCTCATAATAATCAAATTAATTAAATGACATTAGTCACAATTTTACCGTATCATTAAACTGTGTTTTTATGACAGATGCTGTAGTTGTGAAGAACAGTAATTTATGCATTAAAAAAAGAACGTTGTGATTTTGAATGCAACTCTGATGCTAGAGCAAGGCCCTCTCGCTGAGGAGCGTCACAGTAAGACAGGCGTGTACTGTGTGTGCGATAAATGACTACTTACATTGATCTCAGTGATGGCAATGTCAACCACGCTACCCACAACAATTAAGGCATCAAACGTGTTCCATGCATCAGCAAAATAGTTCTGCAAGCACGAGCAACGAAGACACAGAAAAGAAGAAAGAGAGCAAGAAAGAAAAGGTAAAAAAAAAGAAGGATTATGAAAGATAGAACATCAAAAAGTTGTGATTAGAATTAAGAGAGTGAGGCTGAAAGTAAAATCATTCCTGCCACTGAGCCTGTGACAGTATGTTTAATTTATAGAAATATTAATTTGTTAGCTATTCTATATTATAAATTTACCATCTGTCATTAAGCTTCCCTTTCAAAAGTAATTTACTCCCACTGATGCAGTGGCAAGCTTAAAGAAATGGCCACCATAGACTTAAAACTAAAGAATTTAAGAAGATGTAATTGGTATTGAACAGTCGTTTAATGTAATGCATGTGTTGGCATTGTTGGAAATCCTTCCAGCCAATCAGCATATATTTTGTCTATGGTGCTCATCGACCGACATCAACAGATTCAACAGGTTCATGAGCAGAAACTGGCTAAAGCCGACCTAAAAAAACAGCACGAAATTAAGACAGGAAGGAAGGAAAGGAGGAAAGATGTGAAGGGCGGAAAACAACGGAGAGTGGCGGCAGCAGTGGGAGAGCAGGAAGAGGGAATGACAGAGTTGTACATACTAACGTCTTTCTACCTGGCTGAGTATGATGTCGACTACACTGCCGATCACGACCAGAGCATCGAAGACGTTCCAGGCGTCCCCGACATAGCCCTGATCATGGCAGCATGCACAGCCAGCAGGAGGAGGAGAGGGGGAGGCAGGGGAGGAGAGGATGGGGGGTGCAGGAAAGTACAAGAGGTTAGGGTGAGGAGTAATGGAAAGTGACGATGAGGAATAAATGGAGTCACAGCCGGTGGGCAAAGAGGAGAGGTAAGAGGGACAGGAAGAGTGTATGAGGGCTGGGTTAGAAGGAAAAATGGAGTGCTTTCAGATAAAAACTCTTAAACATGATTTATTTTAACGGATAAAATATATAAAGGGAGATCTAAAAGGAAAAACTCTGGTAGGTAAAAACTGATGGTAGTTTTGCATATATTTGGATACATATTGCAAAGAGAGGAGAGGAGAGGAGCGGAGGAGAGGATAGGAGAGGAGAGGAGAGGAGAGGAGAGGAGAGGAGAGGAGAGGAGAGGAGAGGAGAGGAGACTCACTCTGGGTTTGAAGGCGATGAGCTTGAGGATCATCTCCACAGTGAAAACCCCAGTGAAGACCATGTTGAGGATGTCCATGGCATAGTTGAACAGCTGAGACTGACCATGGTGCTGGAAAGAGACAATCAGACATCAATCGATTAAAATAGTTAATCGCGATTAATCACAAATTAGTCAATTTAATTAATTTTTTATCTGTTCAAAATGTACCTTTAAAGGAAGATTTGTCAAGTATTTAATACTCTTATCAACATGGGAGTGGGCAAATATGCTTTCTCTATGCAAATGGATGTATATATTTATTATTAGAAATCAATTAGCAACACAAAACAATGACAAATATTGTCCAGAAACCCTCACAGGTACTGCATTTAGCATAAAAAATATGCTCAAATCATAACTGAAGTCCAACAGGCAACAACAGTTGTCAGTGTGTCAGTGTGCTGACTTGACTATGACGTGTCCAAAACTATCATAAAGTGGGCATGTCTGTAGAGGGGAGACTCGTGGGTACCCATAGAACCCATTTTCATTCATATATCTAGAGGTCAGAGCTCTGCAATAAATCTTTAGAAGAAAGGTCATGATACCCATTGTTACAAACAAAATACATGGAGATTAGATCTATGAGGTGAAAAATACATAATATTAGTAGTTACATTTTGATGGACAGGATATATAAGGACAGGAAGTTAGATAACTTATCAAATAACTAATCTTTCAACAGCTAGTTTATGCCAATATCACCTAAAGGAATGAATGAAGAGCACTTACCTGAATGGCCAGACACAGCGTGTTGAGGATGATTAGGACAAACATGACGTACTCAAAGCCAGTGGAGTTGACCACATACCAGAACTTGTACTGGTAAGGGTTTTTGGGGATGTAGCGCCGCAGAGGACGAGCTTTAAGAGCGTATTCCACACACTGACGCTGCGGTGGTGGTGGTGGTGGTGGGGGAAAACAGAGAAACAAACAGACAAACAGACTCATGATCAAGTGTAACATGTCTTCGATGCAGGCACTATTTGGACCAATCAGTAATAAGATACAGTAGATGTCAGTCTTCATGTTTGAAAGCAGAAAACTGATGAAAAGATGAAAAGATACATCATTATTTAGCTAGATCCATTTAGTTGGGGTCATCAAACGACACATACTTAATAATGACATGAACAGATTGTGTTCAATAAAAGCACCAATACACATCAGCATCATGCACAAACACACAAACGCAACAGCTCCCTCCTACCTGGTTCTTGTCCAGCTCGCAGTTCTTGTACTCCTTCTCCCCCTGCTCCTGAAAGGTGACAATAACGAAACCGACAAAGATGTTCATCATGAAGAAGGCGATGATGATGATGTAGATGATGAAGAAGATGGAGATCTCGATGCGGTAGTTGTAGATGGGACCCATGTTCTCTCGGTTAGAGTCGATGGCCTTGTAGAGAAGACTGCAGGGACACGCAGAACACAGAGAGAGTCAAGATAATGAACAGTAATTATTCAACTCTGTTTAAGAAATACTACAAAGTGTACTTTAAGCACAATCATATGCAGAAAATATTCAAGTTATAAAGAAAAATAACTTGAAGTGTGCTGACTGTACCGCTTTTGGTTATTGAAAATGGTGGGAATGGAGCATTTTTTCATCCAGACAGATGAAGGTGAATGATTATCAAACATTAAATAAATCTTGCCATTACTCTCCATAATGATAGTCAAATCTGAAATCAAAGCAGTGCTTACGTGGGCCATCCTTCGAATGTGGAGACAGTAAACAGAGCCATCATGGCCATGAGGACGTTGTCAAAGTTGAAGTCGCTGTTGTACCAGATCCTCTCCTTCACCATGGGCAGCGCCGTGTCCCCGTTGTTGTAGAGAATGTAGGTACCTCTGAGATTTAAAGATGAAATATCAACCACAAGCACATACACAGACACTTGTGCATGCCAAAGCTGGAAACCAGGAAGAATAAAAAAAAATAAAAACTCACTTGCAGTCCTCTGGGCTCGACTTGGCGTCATCTGTGCAGCGATAAAATTTCCCCTAAAACAACAGAGACAGTCAGAGGTGCTCTTTCTTTATTCATTCATTCAATCTTTATTTAAATCCCGAGGATTTATTGAGGGCATGCTCTAATTTTCAATGATGTTGAATGAGAGTACGATTAAAATAGAATAAATACGCACAAGAAAGTATTAAACGAGAAAACAAACAACCAGTCAACAACAGAACACTGTTAAAAACAGTTACATTCAAGAGCAGAGTAGTTTGTAATCATGGTTTTATATTGGCCTATAGCTACAATTGTGTTTTACTGTGTGTTGTAAAATGTTCCAAGTTTGTTCAGCACAAACACCAAAGGCAATTTTCCCAAATTTAGTGAAAGGACGTGATATATAACGGCAAGTTGCCATTACGGGCTTTATAAATAAATAGAAACCAATGCCTGTCACATCTTATTGTTAGAGAAGCCTACCCAGCTTTTCATACAAGATGCAATGATGAGTAGAATAACTGTCACCGGTAATAAATCTTAGGGCGGAGTGATAAACTGAATCTAACGGTTTAGGAGTGGAGGCAGAGTCATGACTACAGATAACATCACCATAATCTAAGACAGACAAGAAGACGGCCTCATTTATAAGTTGTTTTACACGAGCGGAGCCCGTTGATTTGGTTTTGACCCCATTGCCCTCTTTCCATTTTTTCCCTGTACCTTGAAGAGCTGCACTCCGATACAAGCGAACATGAACTGCAGCAGCGTGGTGACAATCATGATGTTGCCGATGGTCCGGATGGCCACAAACACACACTGGACCACGTGCTGCAAAGGACACACAGTTATACACCGTTAGTAGGAATACACAGCATGCACAATTATACTAGACACACACCTACAGACACATTGCACCATGTATGTGTTATTGTCATTCTGACCTTTAGACCCTTGGCTCTGTTGATGGCCCTGAGCGGACGGAGGACTCTCAAGACACGGAGGATCTTCACCACTGAGATAGCAGAGGACCTGAGGAAGACAGAAAAACACACCAGCTGAGCAACTTTAAGGCCATGTCGTCATAGAGGCATTCCTTTCAGCTCTACCACCAGCAGAGCGAAGAGCAACGTTTATATGTCAAAAATACCACACAGTTGTTCATTTCAATATTTAAAAATGATACATACTGAATGCCGAAGGAGACCAGAGACACACCGACGACCAGCAGGTCTAAAAGGTTGAAGTAGTTTCTACAGAACGCCCCTTTATGAAGGAACGCTCCGAACGCTGTCATCTGGACAGAGAAGAGAGACAACTGTCATGACTAAAGACGATAGATGTGTCATCAAACATATACAAGGGGCAGCTTCAAGTCAGGATGAAATGGGATGTTTATTACTATTTAAATTATCTGTTACATAAAACTATTTACAGTGTCACTTTTCAAAAGAACAGTTCGTCTTACATTCACACTGACTTTGCATTTCAAACACGAGTGTTCACGACAACTATGTAGAACGTAATTTGATTTGCAGTTTTGATGGTCCTGCATTGAAATTGGGCTGTTATGTTAATTATGTTCCGTAATTATGTTACTTAGAGCGAGCACACACACAAAAAAACAGATTAATACTTCTAATATTGTGTAAGCAACAATAGTTTCAAGCAATCTTTCTCGTATGTTTGGTTCAATATTTTTAAATTTAAGCCTGGATTCACACTCACAAGAGATACTGTGGTCAAAGACACATACGTGTGCAGTACTACACACACATACACACACACAAATAGATAGATCATATACAATGCAGAATGATCAGACAAGACACAGAGAACATTATGCAAAAGCCACTATGCTCATTTCCGGCGCAGATTAAGCCAGGGTTAGGGCCTTTAATCCTCTCCTGATCAAATTTAAGGCTTAAATCATAATACATGAGATTTACCTGGTAAGGGCATGCAGCGAGCAAAGGGGTAACGCAGAGGATTTAATTCTAACAGCAAAAATAATAGTAAAAAAAGACATGAAAAAAGGGACACGTGTGTGTACAGGATGCAATCAGGCAGTGGGATATAAAGCTTGATGTTCAATTTCATCTCTCCACAGTCCAGAGTATTTCTACTAATTAAAAATACCGAAATATTTGTTGTTCAGAATATTGGTTGGTGAAAGGTTTCAAAATGCCACCAGTCAAAGTGCCAATCAAGAATATATTTTTTAATATTCAGAAATTAAAAAAAAAGAAAAGAAACAACTGTAATATTTGAGCCAAAGAAGTAGTTGTACTCTGGAGAGCCACTGGTCCATAAGCTGGTTGAAGATGAGGAGGGGAAGTGGGCTGTGATGGGAATATGACTGATAGACAAAAAAATATCTGACAAAAATGCATCTCCACATTAATGGATTGGCGCCATGACAACAAGACAAGCAGGCGGCCACTTTGACCAAAAATTATAGAGACAAAAATGAGATGAAGGGGGGACGTGGGCGGCAGGCTTGGAAGTGGTGGGTTGTTGCTGCGGCAACAGTTGTTATTGTTTACCTTAATAAGGATCTCAAATGTAAACATACTAGTGAAGACATAGTCTGCATAGCCTAGGATCTGAGGAGGCAATCAGAGTGACATAAGCGCGCAGGGTTACTGAAGCTCTACCCAGCACAGCACAACACAGCACCAAGGTCATTTACCTTCAACAGGATCTCAACAGTAAAGATTGCGGTGAAAGCATAATCAAAATAACCAAGTATCTGCAAGAGGCAATGCACAAGTTAAGTCATTCAAAGGTAACAGCACAATAGGATGCAGTGTATATATATACATTAAGAGTCAGATGAAAAATAACTACTTGTACAAAGCTGCATGATTCTGATGCAGTACTATTGTGTGGCGTGTAACAAATGTGTTGTGACTTCTAAGAAAAAACTCAAACTAAGAAGACTACTGTTGGTCACACGTATAGGTTAAAATAACAACAATAACATTATATATAATAATCAAATGTTGCCCATGTAGTATTCTATGTAGCTAAGGCAGGTGGTAAAATGTCATGTTATTTGAGTGTAATTTACCCAATCATGCTTTCCATAGACCTTTTTCACAGCAGACATTTTGACTTGTCAAGGCACATAACATTAAAGGTGCTAAATGCGAGATTGGGAGCATTTCTATCGCCTCCGCACGGCTCTCAACGTGGCTATGGCTCGCAGCTAACGGTGCAAAGAACAGGGAAAAAGTGCTGGCAACAGTGTTAACCTAATCCTGAATTCACACTACGAGCAAACGAGTCATTTTCAATGGAAACACGTGACATGGAAGTACAAACTGACGCCCGACACTTGCCGCTGCGTGACGTGCATAAATAACAGGTTACAAATAAAGTTGAGCTGGTCTCAATTTTTTTCAGTGCTCCAATGACTTGGTGGAGCATCAAACAACGACGTAACTACGTCAACGAGCGCTTGAGCAACACTTCAACGACGACTTGGCGACAATGTAGCTGGACACGCTGGCTGGTTTGTTGCTTTTGTTGCTCGTAGTTTGAACATAGCTTAAAGGGGAACAGAAGCGTGGGCGCTACGCTTCCGCGACAGTCGGGACGGCGTTCTCAGCTGTAACCGCCGTATAAGAGCAGTGCAAAGCGGCGGCTGTGAACTAGCCAGTGAGGCACGCTCACATGCACAAACATGCACTGAAAGGCACGCGCAACAGGGCTGGCTATGTCTACAAAGTGAGGAGAAGCTCAGATTACAACACACACAGAGGGAGAGTGACTTCATTCTCTGCTCAGGTAGACATTACTCCTCTATATCTTTACATAGCAAATAGTTGTTTGCTGCTATATTAATGCTCTGGATATAGAGGACATTTAATGATGACTGTTTTATTCAAGTGTCCCAGTAAGTTGATTGCACAATACCAGGACCCTGAAACTGAAGCAGCTAAATGGAATTCAACCATCATTAATTATATTATTTACAGCTGTGCTTTTCTTACTGTAACATGTCAAAATGTCTGCTTCTGATAAAGGCCCAGTGGTTGTCTACGTACGATATTGCGAGCAGAGTTGTTGCGTATTGGGTCTTCAGCAGCCAGAGAGACGGAGCTGAGCATGATGAAGACCAGGATGAGGTTGGTGAAGATCTGATGGTTGATCAGCTTATGGCAGAAAACACGAAACCTACAGCAGAAAGAGAAATGGAGACAGAGAGGCAGATAACGCAAAGTGAGGCTGGTTGTGACACATCTTTCATTATTACTGTATTTAGAGCGGTTTCAGGTCGACTGGTTCCTGTGCCTCCGTATCGAGACTCACGGGTTGGTGCTGCTGAAGATGAAGAAGGCGCTGCCCGACGGGATGGGGGGAATCTTTTCTTTGATGCTGAGTTCAGACAGCCTCTGTGGGCGGGGCCCTGGCGGGACGTCTGGGAGAACGCCATTATCGTCGTCTTCATCATCACATGCTAGGAAACAGAATTTATTTGAATCCTTCTGAATATGAAACAAGGCTCCACTTTGTAGTTTCATTACTGATACTTGTGGCAACTTTAGAAACCAAATATTTTGTCTTCTCCTTATTATGTAATATCTTGTTTTAATCCACATTTTGATCATTGACATTGATCTCTGTTTATTTGACATTTTATTGTTTATATTTCAGTCTACAGTGACATGCATTGATTAAATAAAAAAATTGTCTTTATCTTTTTATTTTATTTACTTTATCCTTTATATTTACTTTGTTGAGTTTTTGAATTGTGCAAAATAATTTCTAATCACAGGACCACTTAGATGCAGGATGATTTTATTTAATGGATAAATAACAAAAACACATTCTTCTATTCAAACTTGGTCAACTATCACCAAAGCCACAGACTGCTGTGTGGTGTTTCTAATATCAAAATATGACTTCATATCTTTCCCTTTCATTCACTTTCTGTGTAAACCAGTGTTTAAAAGAGAAAAGAGAATAAGTTTTCCCCCGAGAAAATTCCACCTGTAAAGGTTTTGCTGCCTGCCTGTTCTATACGTGGTCTTAAAAAATTAGAACTCAGCATTAGTTGTATTGGAGAACCTTATATGTTACAATACAGCCGTTCTCAGTACTGCAGGTAGTGTTGGGAGTACTCTTCCTTCATAAATCTTGCCAGCACATTAATCTGGAATTTGACTGTAGTTGGTGAAATAACACTAGAGACCTCTACCTTTTGATTTTTCACGTCTAGTCAATCAAAACACCGTGAAATTGGATGAATTGATTGTGGACTCCAGTTTGAGTCCTCCTCACTCAACACATGTCACTTTTACCTGGAGAGTCCATGGCAGGATACGACTCCTTGTCTTCTCCAACAAAACCTCTGCTGGCACCTACACACAGTGATCAGGTTTAGCATTATTAAATGTACAATTACTGAGATAAAAACAATCTAAATATTGCACTTTAAGACAGCATGAAGAGAACTAGAGCTATAGTCTCCGAGTCTTACCTTGGTCACTCCATCCTTGACGTCTATTATTTCAACTCTCTTCTTTTCTGGGCTTGCGTCCCTGTTAGGGACACATCAAACAGGGAGTAACTAACAAGGCAGTAGAAAGTGCTTGTAACAAATGTGACAAACGTCTACAAAAACAACCAAACAGAAAATGTGAAATTTTGAGCTGTACTTGACACTATTCTTCCTCTTTTTGGCCTCCTCTTCCTCCTTCTGTGCCGTGTTGAGGCTCTCTGCGTCTGCCAGGTTGTCAACGGCGATGGCCAAGAAGACGTTTAGCAGGATGTCTGGTCATGTGACTTAAGCAGAAAAACACCGACCAATGTGACAGAACACATCTGGGCTTTAGGAACATGAACAACATCAACTCAACACAACTTTTTCACACATGCAAGCGTGAAAATGTGGATTGTGTGAGTATGTGTGTGTGTGTGTTTGGGGCCAGTAGGATACAGTTTCCACAGATGAAGAGGATGATGAAGTAAATGCAGACCACCATTCCAGAGGAGGCCGGACCGCCGTACGCCATGATACCGTCATACATCACTGTGTTCCAGTCCTCTCCTGTCAAGATCTGGCAAACACAATGTACAGTAGAAGTCATTTCAATCATTTATTCTATGGATGATTTGAAGAAAAATGTCAACCATGATGCTACAATTTACAACGTCAGATTTAGGAAAGTAGGAGACACTAAGGATTAAACACTCCGCACCATCCAGAGTATAATATGATTTGCTGAACAAACGTCTCTCAGCCACTGTGATCAAATGTTATAATTCTTGCAAGTCGTCTCCGAATGAACTGAATGAAACCAAACGCTCACCCTGGAAACACAGTGAGCAGGGCCTGGGGGAAGTATCAAACGTGCTCCTTTTGGTCACAGTCTCGTCAAAGTTGAACTTGCCCCCGAAAAGCTGCATGCCGAGCAGGGGAGGAAGATAATGATGAAGAGGAAGAGCAGCAGCAACAGGGAGGCGATGGACTTCATGGAGTTGAGCAGAGAGGCCACCAGGTTACTGAGAGATGCCCAATGACTGGAGGAGGAGAAATATAAAACAAGTTAACAGAAGAACAGATGCACAGACACAGCTGTGAAGGTAATGAGGGGGAAATATGGAAATGATAATATTGGTACGACAACCATCTTCTCCTGCATCGTGCATTATATACTCCACTTAAGACATCTGGAACTGTGTGTGCTGTATTCAGTGAGTTAGTTAGTTTTTTTTATTATTTTTGGGACGTTAATTTAACCCCCCTAAAGCACAGGGTGCCGCTCAGTTGGCTGTTTAAGAACTGATAGACAGCAGCCACTTGGTGATACACTGATATCAAAGACAATCTACATGTGTTCTAGGGCTGGGTAGCGTTTTTAAAAAATTACAAACCAGTACCAATACCAGTATCCTTAAAGTAATACCGACACCATTAGAGTAATTCATTTGATATCTTTTTTTTTCTGCTTCATCCATACCCATCATGTGAATGGAAGCATTCATTTGCTTAAATGCCGCCACCACCACCGCATTTATTTTTATCAGATGCCACAGCCGCGTAGTATAACCATACTTTCAAACGTCTTGGTGGCATCTTGGCACGCTGAACTGCCAACTCCGTCAAATACACGGCGCTCGACTTCAACATACCACAGACTGTATTGGTTGTAGCTGCTGCAGTAGTGGGCCCAATCACATGTCGCAATAATTTGAAGAACACTTGCGGTGATTGGCTGTGAGAAAAACCAACAATTAGTACTTTTTTCTCTAGATCTGGGTACAAAAAGGATCGAATGCAGGTATTGTTTGACTGGAGAAGTTTCGATACTACTTGGTACTCTGGGTTATTTCGGTCAATACCTTAAAGGTAATCAAGGTTTATTTGTACATCACATGTATCAGTAACGAAAAAGACTACTAAAAGACTAACCCTAACCCTAATCTCTATCTGAAAACAAACGCATGACTCTCTGGTTTCTCACCGTGTAACCTTGAAGATCCTAAGGAGTCGTACGCAACGGAAACAGAGATGCCCAGCTGGAGACATGATGGCCAGCTCCACCAGGATGGTTCTCTACGATGCCTCCGCACACCACGAAACAGTTCGAAGCGGTTAACAGGGACACAAAGTACGCCTGCAGCCCCAAGCTGTACATCTTCACCAGCATCTCCATGGTGAACATCGCAGGAGAACTTTGTTGGCTACGTCTGTAAAGGAGAGGAAAGGAGAGGACTTACTTTAAGAAGAAATGATCAAAACATCTCGTAGTTGAACAAAGTGAAGAACACTGATCTGAATACAATTTTACAAAACCTGAATAGAACAGAATAGAGTAAAAAAAAGATACCCTGTACTTGCGTCAGCCAGTTTGGCTGGTCGTAGTGCTCAGAGGCGATGGTGAGAGTGTTGAGGAAACACCAAGATGATGACCAGCCAATAAAACGACACCGATTTCACAGCCGCACGACACTTTCTGCGGCAGAAACGGTTTCCACCGTCGCCACTGACGACTAACGGACAAACAGTTTCCATGGTAAGGGACACTTCCAGAATAAGACTTGATAACCACAATATAAAACTTGTATTTCTTTTCTTAGTTGAGAATTTCATTGAATCTAACATATCATGTTTATGTCAGGGATGCACCGATATGACCTTTTCAGTCCCGACACTCGGTATCGGCCGTGTTTAATTAATAAGCTGTATGCCTCACCTGTGTGGAAGTGACTGAGATCATTATGTGTAAGACATCATCAGACCAGACTTAAATTTTCCTTACTAACTTTGGTAAAACCCAAATGTAACTAATAAATACATAAATATAAATGTACTGAATTGTTAGTTATTAGTTATTGGTAAAAAAAAATCTTCAAAATTAACAGGAATTACAGTTCCAAAAGTAAACCTTTTTAATGCAGCAACAAATTGGTCAAAACTTAAACAAGAATTTAAATTCCAGTATATAATGTAATAGTATATAAAACATAGAATTGAACAGATCGGCCCCATTGTCACCGATAACCGATCCAGCTATTTGAGTCAATATCGACCCCGATATCCGATTTGGTATTGGTATCCGTGCATCCCAAGTATATGTAGTTGATTATAACAGTTTTCTCACATATACAGTTATACATGCAGTTAAATAACATGAAAGCACAGTATCACTCTAATTAAAACTGGACAAATACGTATTATAAAGAGGACTGTGGTTGGATTTTAGGTGAGTAAACAGGGAAAAATACACAATGATGAAACTGTAGCGAGATCAGGATAAAGTCTGATTGGTCAGATGTAAAACATGAACAGATGGATCAATCGCAGGATGAAAACATGGGAATCTGAAACAACATGAGGTAAGAATGAGCCATGCAAGATGAGTTGAATTAAATAAATGAATGAAGGATGCATGTACCATGCAGTGTCATACAGTACCAAGGTACTAAACCTGCACTTTGACTTAGTAATTTTTTGACTGGGGAGAATAAAAGATGAAGCAACTTTAAATAAAGGGCAAAAACATGTGCACCTCCATGTTTGAGTCACATTTTTAATATGTAGGGTACAATAGCAATTGGGTCCATTGACTGTCCTCTATGAAACCTCGTTTTTATGGCTCATTATAACAACAAAAACGTCACACTCACCACAGCGGCCCACAGCAAGGTGACTTGTTTCCCTCTCCGTTGTGATTCTCTGTGTTCGCCGACTCCGTCTCACTGGGCATGCTCGCTGCGGTATCACACACACACACACACACACACACATAAACAAGGAAAATGTAAACGTGAGAAGATGAGATGATAAAAACTGCGTCCTGAAGGCAACATGTTTCACCAATGAAATCTCATTAACATAGATTTTTCCTATTGACACTCATGCACTTTTGGCTTGGCTTGGTTCCATATTGAAGAGAACAATTCTCTAATTTGCTGTATAGAAAATCACACCTTTAGACTGAAACTATTACAAGACTCAACTACAAAATAAACAAACAACAATTCTTGGTAAGCCTTCGCTATACAATAAACTCATATGTTTAGATCTGTGTTGTTGACTGCAAGCACTGGGTCTCCAATTTTACCTTTTCTGCTTGTAGATGTGTCAGCTGAAATATATATAGGCCAAGCCAAACCACCCGGAAAACAAACAAAAAAATGCAGGTGGTAATAGAAAATGCTGGGTGACTCCTGCTCAGAGTTTGACATTAATGAAAGGAAATTCAGCCAGAGTTTTCCTTACAGAATATTTTTGTTCTCAAAGAAGAGACGGACAAGTATCCAAAAAATATGAATTTTAAGGTTTCTGCATAGATCAAGTCACAGTGAGTACATGCTGCCAGACCTGAGTCTAACTGGACTTTGTAAATAATTTCTTGTACTTTTTTTAAAACCATTTATTACACGGCTTTGTTGAATACTCGATTCTGATTGGTCAATCACAACATTCTACAGTCTGTTATTTCTTTATAACAGACCGTTGCTATGTATAAACAGACCGTTGCTATGTATAACAGACCGTTGCTATTAAAACATACCGTTGCTATGTAACAAAACCGTTGCTATGGATGTAGTTCTGATGTCGACTCTGGCGGAACGTTTTTTGTGTCAAATCATTGGTTTCTTAAGTAAGTAGCCGTGTAATAAGCTGGGATAATGTACAGCTAGCGTGAAGCCGGTCATTGTTGCAGGTTTTATTTCACAACAATGACCGGCTCGCAGTGTATTATCCCTTACTTACCAATTGGAAACATCAGAATACAAATATTGTTACTTGATAAAAGTTGTCGAATGTTGGATCTTTTCAGTACTCGACTGCATCGTCCAGTTGAAATATTTGATCAGACTGTTTTAGTTACATAGTCACAGGGTTACAGCAGACAGTATATTGGAGCATATATACTGTACCACATGCATAAAATCTTTATCAATGACAAATGAAAGGAAAATGATGATGATTGATGAGAGATCTGTACACAAATACTTTGACAATTCTGTTTTACTTCTGACCCAAAACGAAAACATGATGTATTTCTATACATTACAAGGTTTGTCAAGATGTGTGATTCAAACGGATACTAAAATGAAATGCTGCTGGCATAAAGTTTAAGAAGTAAAGACATCTACCAAAACATCTAATTTCACACATATTTGCTGGATTTACATAAAGTAAGACTTTTGGACATTGTTACATATGTCTTTCTAAATGATTTCCTAAATTTTAAGTATAAAAACATTTTGTTTAAGATAAAATGTGCATAAAGCATTAACCCTATTAGACGTATATTAAGCATGCATTCAACTGTAACATTGCATTGTGGGATATGAGTAAAACAGAATCTGTGTATATGATAAAAAAAAGTTATACTGTAAACGTGGGGGTGTGCAGTGCAGTGCTTATGTTAAATATTAGAAGGTTTTTTAATGCATATTTAAAATATGTAATGATGTTTTAAAAATACGGTCTAAAACCGGGCTATATGTAGCCAATAAATTTTGGTCTATATCAGAGCTAAAGCTTAGAGGTGATGTTGAAATGACGTCTATTACTAAGTAGAATGTTTATTATAAATTATTTATATATAATAATTATTATTATTATTATAGATCATTATTTATAGCAACGGAGGTGTACATTCAAATTTAGTTTTAAAAAAACATATTTTATACTGTATCTTAAAACACTTTGACAGTGCTGCTGTACATGTGCTCCCTGCGTCATTAAAAATGCTAAATATTAATTTATGTTCAGGATGTATGGCAATCTCTTGTGTGTGAGTGTGTTATTCGTAACATTAGTGGTATTTTTCCTTAAACTGAAAGCCACATTTCCCATAAACTGCTGCTCCGTACACCGTACTGTGACACGGAGGCTGGAGGATATTTTCCCTCCATCAGCCTCTCATCTGTTCTAAAGTACAAAGTGTTGATTGTTGTTGTTTGCTGGTAGGGACAATGTGATGCAAAGTCTAAAGGTGATCATTTATAATGGATAATAAGGTGTATGTGCTCGATGAAATGGATTTGCCTTTGTTGGGGATGGTAAGGGTATGACATGAATTTATTAAACAAATGACATGCAAACACAAAGGCACAAACAAAAGAATGAGGCAAAGCACATGCAAGCAGAGGTGCCATCAGGACAAAGATGAACTGTCCTGATGAAACGTGTAAAAACACACTCTCAGACACTTCGCACGAACACACAAACGCAATTACCCTGTGTCTCTGTGGACTGAGTGAACCAGCCAAACTTCCCTTTCTTCTTCTCAGTGAGGTCAGCCAGCGTGACCCCTTGGTGTTACCAACATGCAGTTCACACAGCCAGACAGCAGAGGAAGCAGTGAGTCAGTACGCGGCAGAACAAGAGAGAGAGAGGAATGTACGGCAAAAGACAAACTACAGTACAGACACAGCTACCATGTCCAGAAAAGCTACAAAACAAGTGTACAGGACATACAGTAATATCTTATTTGCAATAAAAGACGGCAGAAAGGGAGCATGGACTATCTTGTCCTACTACAGTAATAAATGATTCACTTCTAGCAGGAAGGGGATTGGCACATAACAGGAAAGAGAAACTTGGGACAATATAAAAAAGGAACTCTTTTTTTTGTAATCACGCTGACATGAGAATAAAAACTCACAGCACAGTTTACTGACATCTACACAAGATACTTGCTAACTGAAGTATGATGGTAGTATGTACAGTAGTAGACAATAGTCGTTTAATAATATGTATATTAGGTAGTTTATGTCAGCCGACAAATATCAAGTGCAATACAGATATGCCAATGATATGTTTGAGGCATAGACTGTACATAAAGATGGACGACATGACAGCTCCCCAAAAGTGAAGCCAAAACCTCGGTATCGCCCCCTGGTGGCTGGCTGCAGTATAGGTGGATTTTACATGAGAAATGCCCATGTGTATACTAGATTAGCAAGATTTTGAAAGAGCATGCGGCATGAGTTTGTACCAATAGTCTGTATATAAAGATGACAGGATGACATGACAGCTCCCCAAAAGTGAAGCCAAAACATCTCAATCGCCCCCTGGTGGCTGGCTGCAGTATAGGTTATTAGTCCATGTTAGCGGACGGGACATGAGCCAAACAAAATAGTCAAAGTACACGTCAAATACATTTTTCCCAAGATGATTTCTGTTATTTTAGGTAGTTCTTATCACACTGATGTATGTTGAAGTGTTAATTTTTCTATAAGTTTGATGCTATAAAAAAAGGGGTGAGACGTAATGATTCTCTCTCGCTAACAATCTACAGCCGTGCTCAGCTCTTGATTGGTTTGGGCAGTGTGTGGGCGGGACCACGATACCGCAGCTCCACCACCCGATCACTACTGCAGCAGACTCTGGCTCCAAATGATGTCAAAATCTCAAGATTGCAGCTCTGGGTATCCAAGGCCTATGGAAAGGAGGCTGGGTCACGGGGCGGAAATGGATCTCGGAGGTTAGAGGTGTGACACATAACTGAAGCTGCGGTCGTGCGTTGCGATTGGCTCAATTTCGGCGAGTGCAGGCCAGATTCTACTGCGCAAGTGTTATACCCCCAAAGATATGATGCGCTGATGACGCGTGACCCAGCCTCCTTTCCATAGGCCTTGCCCGTATCAAGGATATTTTGGCTTGACTTTTGTACAGTGGGAGGAAGTGGAGAGCACGTAGTCCATTTATATACTGTATGTACAGTCTATAATTTGAGATAGTTTTGAAACAGAGTCGTCAATATATTGTCCACCAGAGAGTGCTGACTGTAAAATGTCCTCCTCAATACATACATCTTGGTCATAATTCTTTAAAAACTAACCATACTAAATTCTCAACAATATCCGCCTCAAAAATCCACTATCGGTCGGCCATAATTTTAGTTCGATGATTTCTGGACAGACTAACTATTAATACAATATCAGACTGGAAAGGATTAGCAATAAATAAGACTTCAGGGGGGGAAAAAAACAGAAGATAGAAAGCAGAGAAGGGAACAACAAGAGAAGATATGAAGAAAACAAGAGGAGGAAAAAGGAGAAAGAGGGAATGTTAGCAGCAATCTACAGACAGTTTTTTTACAAGGCACACAGTCACTGCAGGAGTCGAGGAGAGAAAAGTTAGTGTGATGTCTCGGGTGTCAAAGCAGAGGATAAAAGCAGGGACATTACTGGAGGATATACTGATAGTATAAAGGTTTTAAGGCACTGTAGCAATATGTCAAAACATAACCCACAATGCAACTCTACCTCATCATAATTGGGTCGGGAGAGTCAGGTGTGTTATGCTAGTAGCTGCTAAAGTAGTCTCGAGCCACTAGCCACCAGCAGAGATGAGGTGGGAGGGGGGGCGCTACCAGACGTCTGGTAGTCCAGTAGTACTCCTTGTAAACAGGCTTTCGGTGTGTAAAATTGGTTGAGTTCCCCTTTAATGTTTTATTTCTAAAAAAGTTTATTCTCATGAGCAACTTAAATATGAAAGGAAAACTTACAATCGGGCGTATTTGTATGTCACAACCACAAATTAATGAACAATTATCAAACCATTCATCCATCCTCAACCCAATCTGCTTATCTTTTCACAGCCCGGTCGCACGACAACGCTCTCTCTCTGAAATGACCTGTGATTGGCCAAAGTCTCCCATCATATTGAACAAACAAAACAATGTCAAATATATTTGTGATAAAAAGGCAATTGACCTGTGAATATACAGTATCACCCTATACGTCACAATCCAGTGGCGGCTGGTGTGATTTTTTTTTTTGGGTAGGGCCAATCAATTTCAACAAACATCCTAGTACGATTCAATGCAAAAAAAGGTATCAAAAACGCATTACTACTTTGCAGTACATTTTTATCAATTTATTCCCACACTGACATAAGGACAATCTTATTCATACAATTCAGTATGTTAGTATAAACATAACGACAGATCATTTATAAAGGAACTTTGCTCTTCTGTCCTTCTGAGTGGCAAACCTCTCAATGACCTTCTTATTGAAGTCAGGCATGTTCCTTCTCTCAATACGGTCTTGGAGGAGAGATTTGATCGAGTTAGGGTTGAGTCTTGCAAGAGTAGCGCTACTAGTGCTTGGCTGTTCCATTGTCATGCCGTTAAAATGGGCTGTGAGAGAAGAGAAGTGGAGAGAAGCGAGAGACGAGAAGACAAGATCACGCGAGAACTGACATGAGCCCTGACGAGAACAGAGAGAGACACACGTGAACGTGCGCGCGCACACCATGGGCCAAATCAGTTTGGCCCTCCCGGAAGTCTTTTTTACGGCGCTGATTGGATGAATTGTATTGTCATTCATGCTTGTAATCATATATTCTTTAATCAGTGATTGGCTGTACTGCTTATTAGACCCGCCTTCCTTGGGCCAAATCCATTTGGCCCCAGAAAGTGCACGTGCAGCAGAGCAGCTGAGAGGTGCACTAGCAGAGAGTTCAAGGAGGAAAGCAGATATTTGGCGCAGTTATCCTATTTTACAAATATTACGGGTATATTCCATAGGTCAAAAACACACATATTGACAATTTTTAGAATTTTTAGAATTTTTATAATTAATAATTTTATAATTTTTTTTTTTTTATTATTTTTTTTTTGGTGGCTCAAGGTGGGTGGGGCCAGGCCCCGTGGCCCTCTATTGGCCGGCCGCCACTCACATCCCATATGTCACTGTGAAACTGAAAAGCCTGACATGCAAATGAAATCAATGACTGTGAGGTTATAATGCAGGTAATTTCAGCAGATGCAAACTAGTCCAGAGAAACAGAGAGCAGACAATGATAGTTCTTCAGAGCATCACTGTTTTATCAGGCAAGTGTTTTTATATATATTTTTTATTTATATACATTTATATTTATAAGTTATTAATTTCTTAATCTATGATAATTCAGTGTATTTGTGATTTCCTTGTGATTTGAATACAGCATTGAGAGAACTTTAAACACAAGAAGTGTTAAACTTGACTTTACTGTTCCATTAATTGATAGTTCAGACAATCTTAAAACAAAATTACGTGTATTTTATATTCATGAATCATGATATCCGTATGTGAAGTGCTTTTACTGCCAAGACTATGATACATACCTGAAGATGCTCAAATGTAATGTTAAAAGTCAAATTATTAATTTTTAAGAAAATAATTTATGTCCAAATTGAATCAATATGCACGTCTGTCACTACAGTGCTGTGTGCTGTCTCCTCACTCGTTAAACGTGAGTACCATTTGGTTTATGACCGAATATGAACATGACTGACGCGGTGAAATACTGCAGAGAGAAATACACAAGACCTGGCCACTATCGACAACATGGACGATGTGAAGATCCTGAACGACACGGCGGATTTAAGCAAAATGGTTATCTCCAAAGGCAGCTATGTAAATATCTCCACTTTTCTCCATCATGTTGTCTATATAAGCCATTGTTGACAATTATGTCAGTGATGGGTGACAGGGACGGTGCAGAAGAGTGCAGCAATGCAGTTCTCTCTTTAAATTTCCCTAACACATCAGGCTCTGATAATACACAGATTGCCGAGTGCAAATTGGATGAGAAACTCATTTGGGGGACTTGAGCCATAGCAGAAGTAAAGATAAAACATGTTTGAACATGTGGGTATATATTAGGGATGCACATTATGGATATTTTTTTCAGCCGATACCAATAACCGATGATTACCTGCCTTGATATCGATATGAATAACGATATTTTCACATTTTTGTATTTTAACCCTCTGTGTCCCGATACCGACTGGACTTTACTGTCTTTCAGAGGGTGTAAGCAGGTCCAGTTTTAGAGCTAGAGAGAAGGTACAGATATCATATAAAACTAGACACCGTAAGGGTTCCATGGGTAACAACCATGCCATGCCATAGCTTTTCCGGAAGGAGTAAATAATGCTCCAAAGTGATGTTACATTTTGGCGAGGAAAAAGGCATGGCTCCTTGACTTCTGACCTCAAATATGTGGATGGATGAAAATGGGTTCTATGGGTACCCACGAGTCTCCTCTTTACAGACATGCCCACTTTTGTTTAGGGAAAAACTGCATCAAGCATCCCTAATATATACTGCTAAACTGGACAATAAGGGCAAAATGTGATACTTGCAAAACACAAGATTTCAAACTTGGTATCAATTTGACTCGTTCCAGGGCAATTAAAAGGAATTAATTTTAACTTTACCTAATGTTGCTTTTTCTGTTTATATTCTTATGTTGATAAACAGTTTCATGTATTATGCTGTAATGTTTATTCTTTTCAGTTAGTCAGTTTAGAGATTAAACAATGAAATTAAGTAATTTAATCACTTTCGCTGAGGCACAATACACAGTGTAATTGGAATTTTGTTAAATTTTGCCTTGAGCAGATTTAAGCTTCGCAATATTACAAATGAGGCTGAAGAAACACAAATAAAAGTCCTAAAGAGACACATTTTCACTTTAAGGCAGCCTGGATAGGGCTGTACAATGATGTGAGCAGTTGGAGATGGTCACTGGCAGATAGACGTTTCTACAAAGACGGGGAGACTGAGTTCAGGAAATGGTCGGCCCGTGAGCCAAACAATGCTTATCCTGGAGAAAGCTGCACAGAGATGGTGCATGGATACTGGAATGATGAACCATGTGACCGCCGCAGTGCAGCAGTCTGTGTTGATGCAAGAGGTGAGGATTTTAACTACTGATCCATTGTTATACAGTAGTTTCTCTCTGTCACTCATCCACGTGTGCTCTCTTTTTTTCTGCTTCTCTTTGACATTTTGGTATACTGTTTTATTTTGCCCTAACTAATCAATAGCGAGTGAGGTATCTGTCCGCTGCTATAATTTTAAGTCGCCATTTCTTTGCTAGTTTTTATAGTTGAAGCTATATAGGTAGTAGCTGTATGAGGATGATGTTCCTGGTCTTACTCCCGCCTACAAAGCTCTGATTGGTCATTTGTTTTCTGATTGTTAGAAACAGCCGTGAAGGGCGACAACACCAGACCTATTTCAATCGCTGAACAAATCTGAGATGTCTGAGACCAGGCTGTGGTGATTTCACCGTTATGCTGAGATTTGCTATGAGAAACATAGCACAAACAAGTCAGAAATCAGAAATGCTTGTTAACAGCGACACCTGTCAGCGTCGGGCTCGCACTTGTGCTCGCTCTACATAGACATGAACGGGCATCGCTCAAACAGTGAGGCGACACACGTCAGCTAAAACCACAATATCACTCTATATTTCACCTGCTTGGCAGTAATGTTAGCTGACCAGACGAAGGTCTCTCCATGAATCACTGCTGATCCTAGTGTTGGCTTTTCCTGCTTCAGCCTCCCGACCGCAGTCGGAGGGAGACACCGGCACCCGGTCGGAGACGATAACGTTTCTCGCTGTGGAGCTCCGTCACTTCACAAAGACACGGAAAACCTCTGTTGGTCTGGAGGAGCTGCAGCATTTATTTCTGCACAAACGTCCATGTACGTGAGGTGGAGCGAGCTGAGTGAAGGCAAGTAGGCAGGCAGAGGAGCAGAGGAGCAGAGTACAGCAGAGACTCCGGCCCTGGAGACCAACGCTACGGTCTCCTCCACGTCCTCTGACCGCGGCAAACACTGCAAGACGGGCTTCACTAGATATAATTTTGCGGTTTTGGTGCTTCCGTGTATTTTGTGTTGGAGTCTTGTCTAACAGCGTAGCCACACGCAAGCGTGCATAAGCGAGCGTGCATAAGCGAGCGTGCATATGCGAGCGCGCATGGGACACCGACCCGGGTGATTTATACGTGTAAGAAGTTACAAACAATCCCTTTAAGGCTGCAACAAAACACTCTTGTTAATATTTTTATGATTACAATCTTTGATTAGTTACTATTTGTACAAATCATAGACTGTATATAAGAAGTGGAGGTAGTCACCGTGACGTCACCCATTGGTTTATGGACTGCCGTTTTGAAGCCTTGGGTTCGGCATTTTGGCCGCTGCCATCTTGTTTTTTTGCAACCAGAAGTGACACGAGAGGGTGGAGCTAAGTACAACCGAACGCTGAATAAGACATTTTCAGGCAACCAAAAGGTTATAATTAACTTCCATGAACTGAAAACACACTGTGAAAGGGTTAAACTCCCAGACCCAGATCTATACACTCAGACTTCTTTTTGCAACCAGAGGAGTCGCCCCCTGCTGGCTATTAGAAATAATGCAAGTTTAAAGAACTTTAGCATTGGTTTTCACACAAATGCATTAGTTTATTGAAGTGGTTCTTTGTATCTCAATGGATTTATCATACGAATACTGCCAGTGACGTGGAGTGGATGGAAAACTACTATGTATGTATGGTACTTCTACACAACATTTGACTAGAGTATATTTTCAGGGCCAATTGGAACATTTGTCTTCATTCCCAACACCATGACATGGACTGAGGCCCAGACCTACTGCAGAGAGCATCACACAGACCTGGCCAGTGTGAGAAATGAGGCAGACAACCTGAAGATTCAAAACCTGACATCCGCAACACACAAGAGTCTGGATCGGCCTTTTCAGAGACTCCTGGAAGTGGTCAGACGGGAGTGACTCCTCATTTACAAACTGGAAACAAGGGGAACCATATAATGCAATGATGACAAAAGAGGAATGTGTGGTAGCAGACCTTGGCAAGTCCAGCAAATGGGAGGACTGGAACTGTGATGATAAAGCAGCCTTTATCTGCTACAGTCGTGGTGAGTGCTAATACAATGATTCCATTATTAGATGTAGATTTAGATTTACTTTCTTTGCAGATACAGTAGAAAAAAAATACCCCAAACCAACAAATGAAGAGAAAAATAACACAGAAAAAATATTTCTATATGTTGATAATGTTCATGAGTGTTTGGAAAGTTAACATGCAATAGCAATCCACTGAAGAGTGCCTCATTGATGCCAGAATGCTATGAGATAGTCTATAACCAACAATAAAATAGTGACAATAAAGGTCCATCGTAAGCTAAGCTAAGGGTATAAAGGTCATAAAGCAGCTGCAATAAAAGCTGGAAAATGTAACTAGCACATATTTCTCTTTCATTATTTTAAAGTGTTAAAATGTGAAAGAATGCAAAGTATTATCCCAACAGAAATGTTGTTACTGATAACGCCTGTTTTTGTTGTTGTTTTTCAAAGTCGTAAAAAAGCAAGTGATCAGAGTGAGGTTGGTGAAAAAGGACTCTTCTCTGGATCTGGATGACCCTGCTGTGATGGAGGACCTCTTGAAGCAGGTTGTTATTATAATATGACCTTTGCAATTTTATATAAATAACAGATAAAATGATTTAGCTGAGGGCAACCTAAATATACAATACGCAGAGTAAACATTTACATGCCATCATCGTTGACAAGACTTGTAATAAAACACTGCAAACAATATAACAGCTTTTGTCAAACTGGGAAGACAAATATAAATAAATATAAAAATATAAATAACTAAATATAAGTGTGAAGCAGGGCGCTCCAAAAACAGAGCTTCCAGGTAAATGTGAAAAAGGATGTAGGATTTGATCAAGTGTGTTAAGCGAGAAATTGTCTTCGAGTGATATTCTGGAAATCTTTTTGTGTCTCAGTTCAAACAGAGGCTGAATGACAAAGGAGTGACTGGAGACGTCAAACTGAGCTGGAAGAAGCAGTCGGATGGAAAGGTCTTCCGCAAGGAGAAGAAGAAAGATGAGCTTTAATGTCTACTTGATGTGTTTTCCTTTGTCTTTGAGCAATGTTTTGTCAAAACCCTATTTTACTGTTGTCTGCCTATAATTTTCAAGATGTCCTAAAGTTATACAAATAATAACCATATATATCATTTTATGCTTTTTATGATTCAAACTAAACAACTTATGGCTGCGTGCATTACTGTCTGCCACAGCGTGTTCTTCATACTGATTTCACTGTCACATGGTTGTTTGAGTAGAAAGGAAACACGAAAGCCAGAAAGTTAACATGCTACAGATATAACAAGGAACTTCTTTGTTGAGACTGTGATGGAAAAATAACAGCCAGTCGAGGCTGCCAGCAGCAGAACTGCAGTCTAAAGTATCTCACGCGATGCTGATTTGCATTCATCCTGATAGACTGTTCTGTGTCATCATGTGACGCACACAATTAAACACAAAATGCTCTCAGTGTTGGGTGTGGAAGGGTGGGGCAAGGATAGATACTTTGTTTCTTTGTGTGAAAGCTACCCACTGTTGATAGTTTATTTATATATGATAATAATGCGTTAATGCAAATTCATTTTAACGGCACTAATTTCTTTAATGCATTAACACAACTTGCCGTTTTTAGATTGTAGCGGGGCTCAGTTTTAAAGCTAAAATACATTCGTACCAACCATGTCCTACTAGCTTGTCGTGAAGGAGGCGAAATAAGGGGTCCCTTGACCTCTGACCTCAAGATATGTGAATGAAAATGGGTTCTATGGGTACGACGAGTCTCCCCCTTACAGACATGCCCACTTTATGATAATCACATGCAGTTTGCCTTGTTATGATTTGAGCATATTTTTTATGCTAAATGCTTACATGTGAGGTTTCTGGACAATATTTGTAATTGCTTTGTGTTGTTAATTGATTGCCAATAATAAATATATGCATACATTTGCATAAAGCAGCATATTTGTCCACTTCCATGTTGATAAGAGTATTAAATACTTGACAAATCTCCCTTTAAGGTACATTTTGAACAGATAAAAAATGTGTGATTAATCGCGATTAACTATTTTAATTGATTGACAGCCCTAATTATTTTATGCTGTTTTGTAATTCAAATTAATTAACTTATGGTTGTGCGCATTACTCTGCCACAGCGTGTTCTTCATACTACTGTCACTGTCACTGTTTGAGTAGAAAGGAAATACGAATGCCAGAATTTGTAGCCTATAACAGCAGATGCTTACATCATGTAGAAATATAAAATGAGAGACTGTAGACCGCTACAGAGTGCACAGCAAGGAAGCACACACCTTCATCTAATCAAACAAGAAGACCTGCCATACCCTTTAAGAAGAAGGAGTGTGCTTCCCCTTTAAAATGTCTTTGTGGGTAATTTACCTGATGTATTGTTAGTCAGTTCTAAAGAAAGGAATGTTTTCTCGTTTCTCTACCTCACTAACAATATGACTTAATACTTGTGCCTTTTGAGGGGGTACATTTGATTAATATCGTTTGTCGAAGTGCAGTTTGACTACCACTTGGCTCCAGATGAGGGGAGATTGATGCCACCTGGTTTAAAGTGGCACTAATTTCAGAGATCCTCCCTGATTGGCCACAGACAGCAGGTGGCAGGGCATAACATGTCTTGGAAGGCAGCAAACTGGTTGGTCTGTTTCACTCTCCAGGGAAATGAAGGAAGGCCAGTGTTTTGTGTACCTAAAGGTTTTTCTCATTAGTTGCCTGCAGAGAACCCTAAGAGATAAACTGAATGAAATGGTTTATGTTCTTCTTTTTGGTGGCCAGCCGGAATGAATTCAGTGTTTCTGGAAAATCGACGCCTGCATGCTGGTCCGTTCTTCCTACTCACACTACCAACCATCCTCAAGTACAACACCGTCAAACTCAGCCATTTATCCATTTTTTCCACACTAACTGGCAACTTGATCACTGAGTGACAACACAGAGAAACTACATGATACCAATGTCATTATACTATTGGCTCACAACAAGCCATTTAACCATTTAAAAAAATTATTAATTCACAATCATAATTGTTTTTTAGGAAAAGCAATACTTTTATTCAGCACCTTTCTAAAAGCTCTATGGATGTATTCTTTTTTTTTTTTTAAATGATTTGTTTATATAAAAATGTTATTAAGACTTAAGAGAAAAATAAATAAATCAATAATCAAATCACATTACTTTTTACAGATTCAGTGATAACTATTATAAGGGAAAAAGGCTGAACTCATAAGAGGATGAAGGACAACTTTAACTGTGGAATACAGGATAAAGACACTATTTCTAATTGAAGAGAAGCTGATCTTCCCATTACTTAATAATGTTAATGTAAGTGTTGAACAATTTAAGGAGTGCTTAAAGGGGACATATCGTGCTCATCTTCAGGTTCATACTTGTATTTTGGGCTTCTACTAGAACATGTTGATATGCTTTAATGTTCAAACAACACATTATTTTTCTCATACTGTCTGTCTGAATATACCTGTATTCACCCTCTATCAGAAACGCTCCGTTTTAGTGCATTTCAACGGAATGGCAACGGAATTGCGTTGCTAGGAAACAGCTTGGGTCCATGTCTACTTCCTGTCAGCTGATATCATTCACATACACTGCAACAGGAAATAAACTGGGACACATTTAGAATCTTTACGTTTAAAACTGTGAAATGGTCTAAATATTGTAGATTTGTGACATCACAAATGGACAGAAATCCTGACGGCTTGTTTCAAATGCACAATTTCTGAATACGGGCTGTGTGTAATTATTTTGTGGATTGAGCGTGTTGATACTTTCACAGTATTTATATTTCAATTAAACTTTGCTTTATAATATAAAAGACATGAAAATCTCACTTTTTACAATATGGGACCTTTAAGATAAAAAACACAGCCTACTATTAGGAGAAAACATACTGGTTAAGGGTGCACAATAAATGGTAGTATACAATAGTACTTGACTATTAGTACTATTAGAATGAACGCAAGTTTAAGGCACTTCAGCATTGGCTTCACTTCTCAGACTTTTCAGAGGTTGCCCACTGGTTACAAAACAATGCAG